>NC_056727.1:897937012-898212012 GCF_019279795.1 Protopterus annectens | reverse complement strand
CTACTGTTTAACATCTGGACAAAGCACATCAACCACTCTCCTGCCCTCAGCAATGGTGAGCATGTATTTATTGCCTGCTGATGGCAAGAGCAGCATATCTCCATGGGTAATAATAACATCACTGTCTGCCTCCTACATGAACTTGGGCATGTGCTCACAGCTCCATCATACACCACAATCAAACACAGACCTGCTACCATCCACACACCATCCACATGGAAAATGGTCATTGTCAACCCTCTACACAGAAATGAGTGGAGACTAGAGGATTATGCAATCAAGTGCCCAACATTGGAGGGAATATGATAGCTCAGGAAAGGAGTGTAATGGAAGCTGCTATAGCCATGATAGCTTGGAGGGTTATGGTGTAGAGTGGATTATTTGCAAGTAATATCCACTGTTAATGTGCACTTTGGCAACAGTATGAGGTCCTGTGACCTTTTTCTTGTTTATGTCTTCCAGATAACATTCAGAGGGCTTGCCTACCAGCATTCTCTGTTGGAGAAACTGACATCATCACCCAATTTGTGATTGGACATTATGCACTGTTATTCAGATGGAGAGCAGAAGATGTGCATGAGAGGACCGCCCTGTGGAACAGTGTGGTCTACAGGGTAAATGATGCCGGCCTGCACAGCAGAACTTATGAGCATGTGCAGCATCAGGCCACCAACCTCATCCACCATGCCCGTCAATGGGCTGCTGCTGTAGCGAGGGACTGGCTAGCCACAGGTGGGAGCCCAGCCATCCAGCCCCCACTGACACCCACCGAGGAGCTCCTTGCCAAACGTGGGGCACCTGCCCAATGCACAAGCCATGAAGCTGAGGGAAGCATAATGGAGGTGGGTTGCACACACACACACACACACACACACACACACACACACACACACACACACACACACACACACACACTGGATGAGGAGTGTGCAGGTAAGGGCCCCATGAGGATTAGTACATTAATGTATCAGACATACATGTAGCTGTATTGTATCTACATCCATGTGTCAGGTCCAATTGCAGTTGTGGATGGGGTTTTCTAATGCACTGAGGTGCACATCTATGGTGAGAACACGACATTGTGTATTATTGGGGTTAGTACTGCAGATGTGCAGACATGCTGCATACATCCTGTACCAAGGCCACATGTGAGTCTGCTGACAATAACTCTCTCTCACAAACACCTAGGACCCTTTGGTCTGCATATGGGATGGCAGACTGAAAATGGTGAGTATGACATTGTTCTGTAATTGCCTGGCAATACCCCAGGCATGTGAAGGGCATGCAATTTACCATGCACACAACCATCAGTAATATCTATATTGCTTTATGTAATAGCTATATTGTTTTTGTGCATGTACACTTGTGCTGGGGTTAACTGTATTGCATCACAGTGGTCACCACTAGGGCCTATCTGACGTGAATTCAACATTCCTGTAGCATACCTCACAACTTGTCAGTGCCAAGACGTCCAGACAGAGGCCAGCAAAATGGGCTGCATAAACGGCCTAAGGTAGGGACATGTGTGACACATTAGTGATATACAGTGGATATAAATTGTGTACACACTCCTGTTAAGATGCAAGGTGTTCCTGTTACATACTAATTAGTACCACAATATGTCAGTCCACACCTCTTCCAGCCTTCAATGTGACCCATAACAGGAACAGTCCACTTGTAAAACCAAGCATCTGGAGTCATGTATTGCACATAAAAGGCTGGCCACCTGTGAGGGAGGCAGACGTCGTATTAGCATGATGTTTCAGTCAGGTATGATATCTCATGATGCCCTATGTGTCGGTACACTCACTGTGGCCTATTTGGCTATAATATCACATACATAGGCATTGTTAAGGCACACAGACCACTTCCAACTACAAATAGGTTGCAAACATATGGATATTCCAGACACATCTGTACAGAGGACTGTACAATGGTTTAACCTGCTGCATGTGAGGCAGATGCTGTCACCACACTATATAAAGTAATGGCAGTGGGAGGTGGTCACCAGCAGTGTATGGTATACACATCAAATTCGTATAAGCTACACAGGACATGTTCCTCACACAAACACTTGCTAGTATTGGGATTAGAACTCCTGCCTATCTAGGCATTTCTACTACAGTGCTGTACAGTTATCAGACACGCCACAGAGCTTATACATTTCCACTTATTCCAAAGGTACTTCTAAGGTGGATAACATCAACAGGACTACTAGATGGGGTGAGGGAAGTGTGAAGGCTAGTACACAAGTCAAAAATTGTTTAAGCCAGACAGCACATGATACACACACACACACACACACACACACACACACACACACACACACACACACACACACACACACACACACACACACACACACACACACACACACACACACACACACACACACACTTGCCAGTATTGGGATTAGAATTCTTGCCTATGTAGGTATGTCTACTACAGTGTTACACCGTTACCACATGCACTACAGAGCTTACTGAACTTTCACATGGCCAAAGCTGCCGATAACTGCACAGCTGTGGTATAGTATTACAGGTGGCAGACAGTCTGCCCTCTGTTCCACCCATACATTGTGCTATTCTTTCTGTCTTGCGCTTAAACTAGCATTATGGCTTGGCACTTCACCAGATTATTGTATCAAGAAGTGTGACACACCTGGGAGCTGTCAGCAGTACTCGTTCATCACAGATGTAGCCCCAGTACTTACTTGTTATCTCCACCCCTAGCATGTTTGAAGGGCGTTTTTCTTGGCTTTCACCCATTAACCTGGTGCACTTGTCCATTCTGAGGCACTGTTGCAACTGCCTCATGTACACAGGCAACCCTCCCCTCTAAACTCCAAAGACTCAGACCAGTGAGGGCTACCCATATATCACCCAATGTGCACATATGCACTCTTCAGCAAAGACTGGATTAGCAGGTCAAGAGGATAAGATCAACACCTGCACCACACCATGTGGAACACGTAGCTCACCATTACACCCACTTTGACAGCCATGACATACAGTGAAAAGCCACACACTTACCTTCCCAGAGGCACTCAGTGGACATTTACACAAACAGCACAGACCAGCAAGACAGACACCCACTCAGACACCGTGACATGTCACATATCAAGGGACACATATTTAACCTACACAATGTGCCCCTCAACCTAAGCTCCTAAGCCTAACCACCTTGACGAAGTGAGGCACACACATATCCCACTCACTAAGTTGAATATGGAGCAGGTAACAGCCAAATATCTATCACATGCCAGCATCCAACTCATGGCACAGCCAGTCATGGCACTCCACAACTGTGAGTATCACTCTGTATCCATGTGGGTGTGAATGACTTGGGACACACCTCCCTGGACTACATGACAAGAGACATGGTTGAACTCTCTGATTATATGGTCCAGCCAGGTGTGGCAGTAGCCCTGAGCAGTGTACTGCCATCACTCAGAATGATGCTGCGGTACTATCAACAGATGATTGACTGCAACATTGGCTTACCTGTTTTGTGTCATTCTCAGGGGATCTAGTACCTCTCTGCTTGGGATGATATGATTGACAGAACCCAGTGACTTGCCACAGATGTCCTAAACCTGTCAGTGCTGCGTTTCCAGGTACTGGCTAAGTGTCTTGCCACCCCTATGATGCCTTATTAGGCAGTGTTCCTAATGTAATTACCATCACAACAGCTAGACATGTATGCAATCTGAGGGTCATGCTGCTCAACAGTAGACATCTGTCAGGATGCAGTCACTCATAGCACTTGGAGTGGAGGACACATGTCTGCTGTAATGGAGAGGTGGTTCGCAGCAGCAGTCAGCAGATCTGCACTATCGGGCTATGAAGCATTTCACAGCTGTCAGCCCCCAAACATGTACCACACCACGCCACGACAGGTGGTGGTGTCTCCATATTCATTATGGCTAGGAACACCTCCAGACTAGTATCCCAGCATAATGCATTGGAGATACTTCCGGTACAACTGCCTTGGGGTAATAGTGCAATCCAGACCATAGCCTGCTATGAGTACACATCTATGTCCCTAGACTGTCAATGCACATTCCTCAACAGCCTGCTATCTATGATAGTCCAACACAACACTGACATAGTATGAGTCTTCAACTACCCCTCCATCACTTGAGGAAAGTAGCCAAGCACCAGTACAGTGGCCCAACACTTCTGGGATTCATCATTTCCAATGCCCTGGACTATCTCATACTGACCCCCGGTAGAGGATGCAACAACCTTGACCTGTATTGACTACTTAAATATGGCACTGTTGCTCATCCACAGATGTCAATCCCTGCATGGTGAGATCCACACAGGCTGTAATCAATATGAAACTCAGCATGTCAGCCACATCCCCCACAAAGGTAACCACCTTGCAAAACCTCTCCAAAGATGACTTTGCAGCCATGAAAACAGGGGTGGATGTCTTTACTGCACACATGACAATGGGAAATAGCGGCATGACTGTGGAATTATACACATATGCACTGTATAAACAGGTAATTGAATACATGGTACTAGCCAGAGCCAACAGAACCCAGACACTGTCCTCCTAACACTGGGAGACAAAGTGATGGTCCCCGGCCATTACTAAAGTGTACATCAGAAGGAGGCCACTGTTGTAGAGAAAGGTGGTGTCCCATGACTGTTGAACTCCCTTATTAGCTTCAAACACAACTTTGGATCCCTCATGGAATCCCGTACAGGCACCTATGATGGCAGACATGCAGCAGATACTGATGACAATCACAACAGCCTTTGATAGATACATTAGCAACCTCCACAGCATTAAACACAAGTGCTGTGAGGTACTGCCTAATGCTAATACTTATCCTGAGACAACAGATATTAGCTACAGTCTTGGCAACACATTCAGTGAGGGCTTTACCCCTCTCTCCCCCCACAACTGAAGTGCTGAGTGAATGTGTTCTCACATACTGTATCCCATTTCTGTTCTAGGCATCTGTGTGTCACCAGGATGTGGCCATGCAGCAAGACCACGGGGGATGGCAGTGTGGTAACACATCCACCATGTCATAGGCAGGGTACAGTATGTGCATGGAAATCCATGGTCTGTAACACAGTGATTGCATATGCCTCACAGATTATTGGCTGAGGGATGTGCATAGGTATAATAGGTATATGTTGCTTTACATCTGTTGTAGAATGGAGAATGGTACGTGTTGTGGTTTGGACACACCACAGCCACAGGGGATATTCATCAACCAAACACACTGAGATTACTATTCACACACACACACACACACACACACACACACACACACACACACACACACACACACACACACACACACACACACATTTGCCAGTACTGATATCCATAGGTTCATTGCTTCATAGGTGTGTAGTAAGCGAATGGGCCTGAAGGCTCTACAAGGCTAGCTCAAAGGAATACCCTGGCATCAGGCCACATGAAAATAGTCCCCAGTGTGGCTCAGGAGTATAGTCACTGTAGTGCTCCCCAGGGGTGGGTATTGTATTCCCCATCCACTCATCCAGATTTCTAATGTGGGTGGCCAGTGATGTGCACTGCTTCACATGTATGTGATTTATATTCCATAACATGGACAGTGTCTGGCTGTGCACATGTCCCACATGCATGTTCTTTTAAGTGTGGAAGTGCTCTTGAGGTCTCTGGAGCATGTAGTGTGGACATATTGGTATCTTCAGAAGTAGCATTCCTGACCTTGTTTGGTGAGACATGGCTATGTAACTGAGGTAGTGATTGTACCTACATAGACAGTATCATACTGGGATTCATTGGAGTTATTGGACTCTGTCCATACAAGGCATGTGCATAAGGCATGGTAATCCCTTTGTGGGGTACATTTGCAGACTCTACAGTTGTTGTGGTTGTCCAATGGGGAACAGGGCAAAAGGGCCACTGTACACATTGATTGGGCTACTGAGGGGATGGAACAGGGTGCCATGTCCTTTTACTTGCTGGATAGCACACACTCAGTCAGGAGAAGTAACACATCAAAATACTTTCTGATGTCAGTGGCACTGTTGTGGTTAACAGGCAGCTGACTGTCAACCTGTGTTTCCCATTCTGTTATAACAACATCACTGTTCAGTGGACTACCACTAAAGTATTACTTCATGTGAGCCATGGTGTTCCCAAAGGTAATGGTGACACATATCTTGGCATTGAGGTAATGTCTAGGATTCTGACAACAGTCATAGGTGTCAAGTGGCCTTTGGGGCATGATGTCAGCATCACATGGATTGGGAATGCTACTGTTGTATGCAAACATTATCAGCCAGGGTGCCTTTCTGTGCTCATGCACCTTAGAAGGGTTGACCCCAAACATGAGAGGACATGGGATTGTAACCTGTGTGACACCAGTCATGTCTGGTCATCGGTTTGACATGGAGTTCACTACAGTCACACTGTGGGTACTATCTGTGAGGCAATTTGCAGGAGAACTACTGATATAGTGGTTGCTGCCTAGCCAAGTGTCTTTGTGTATGATTCATGGGTGGAGTGGTCTATGAACATTAGAAGGGTTTCTATATTGTTAACTAATCCATACTGTCACATAGTTATTGCACATGGCGCTACACATTTAGGGCTGTGGATTGTCTATACCAACCTCTATGGTGTGTGACAACTGTTGGTCTTGTAATGTGGACATTGGGACATATACTAGGTCCTCAATATCATAATATAGCAAAACCCACCCCCCAATGGATCCTGTTTTTTATACACACACACACACACACACACACACACACACACACACACACACACACACACACACACACACACACTTGCCAGTACTAAGCTTCGAACCCCTACCTAGCTAGGGGTGGCTACTACAGTGTTACACATTTTTTGCATACATCATGGAGCTTATAGGATGGATGTTGTCCCAAGGTACTTCTAAGATGATGAACATCACCAGCCCTTGTAAATACTGGCATTGGATGATGTAGTGGGTGAGAGATTTCACAAAACATTTTACCTACACACACATTTACATTTGCCAGGAATGAGGTTCAAACCTCTTAATATGTTTTTAGACCTTAATGTTACGCATTTTCCACATGTACCACTGACCATACATGGTTAAGGGTTGCTAACAGGTATTTCTAAGGTGAATGATATCTGCAGGACTGCTAAAGTCAGGCACTGAGAAGTGTACTGGGTGTAAATGGGGCCAAAATCTTTAAGGTACAGGCACATATATGTACACACACATAAACACTTATCAGGAATGAGATTCAAACCCCTACCTATATAGTCATTGCTACTACATTGTTCCACAATTGAAACACACGCCACAGAGCTTAGAGGTAGAACAGTGTCCAAACATGTCTCTAAAGTGAGTGACATCAGCAGCAGTGCTAAAGGAGTGGTAAGGAAAGTGTAGTAAGTGTGAATGGACACAAAATCAGGTTTCTACAAAGACACACACACACTCTCACATAAACACACACATTTTCACAGTTGCCAGGCCCAGGGTTAAAACTACTACCTAATTACTTTGCTACACTATAGCATTACGCAGTTATCGCAAGTGCCACAGAGCTTATATGTTGGAGAGCTGTCCAAAGATATCTTTGAAGGTGAGTGACATCAGCAGCAGTGCTAAAGGAGGGGTAAGGGAAGTGTAGTAAGTGTGAATGGACACAAAATCAGGTCTCTACAAAGACACACACATTCTCTCACGCAAACATTTTTACAGTTGCCAGGACCAGGGTTAGAGCTACTAGCTAACTAGCTTGCTACACTATAGTATTACACAGTTATCACAAGCACCACGGGGCTTATATATTAAAGAACTGTCCAAAGGTATCTTTGAAGATGAGTGACATCAGCAGCAGTGGCAAAGGAGGGGTAAAGGAAGTGTAGTAAGTGTGAATGGACACAAAATCAGGACTCTACAAAAACATATACACTCTCTCACACAAACACACATTTTCACAGTTGCCAGGACTATGGTTAGAGCAACTACCTAAATAGTTTGCTGCACTATAACCTTACACAGTTATCGCAAGCGCCACAGAGCTTATATGCAGGAGAGCTGTCCAAATGTATCTTTGAAGGTGAGTGACATCAGCAGCAGTGCTAAAAGAGGGGTAAAGGTAGTGTAGGAAGTGTGAATGGACACAAAATCAGGTCTCAACAGACACACACACTCTCGCCCACAAACACACACATTTTTACACTTGCCAAGACCAGGGTTAAAGCTACTACCTAACTAGTTTACTACACTATAGTATTACACAGTTATCCCAAGTGCCACAGTGCTTATAAATTAAAGAGCTGTCCAAAGGTATCTTTGAAGGTGAGTGACATCAGCAGCAGTGATAAAGGAGGGGTAAGGGAAGCACAGTAAGTGTGAATGGGCACAAAATCAGGTCTCTACAAAGACACACACACTCTCACACAAACACACACATTTTCAAAATTGCCAGTACCTGGATTAGAACTACTACCTAACTAGCTTGTTACACTTTAGTATTACACAGTCATTACAAGTGCCACAGAGCTTCAATGTTGGAGAGCTGTCCAAAGGTATCTTTGAAGGTGAGTGACAGCAGCAATGCTAAAGGAGGAGTAAGAGAAGTGTAGTGAGTGTGAATGCCCCCCCCCCCCACACACACATAACTTTAAATTTGACAGGACTGAGATTACAACTGCTACATGGATACTTATTTGTACTGTAGTGTTACACAGTTATCACGAGCACCAGTGAGACTATAGGGATGAGGGCTAACTAAAAGAATTTCTACAGTGAATGACATCAGCAAATCATGTGATATAGGCCAATGTGATGTGTACTGGGTGGAAAAGGCCTCAATGTGATTCTCTCTGTTGCTGTCTGTCTCTCTTCCCCACGTCTCTGTGTGTGTATGTTTGACATATATTATGTTGGCCTTAGATATGTGTGAGTATTCCTATCCAGTGTGTCATGTGTGTGTGTGTGTGTGTGTGTGTATGAAGTATCAATGGTGTACAATTTGGTGTGTGCACAGACATCTGCAAATAACTGATATATGTAGTAAACTGTGTAGTCAGACATGGGCTTCATTTCTCTAAGTGTAGGAGCATGCCCAGTATGACCTTCTATATTGAGTGTGTGCATCCATTCCAGGGAGGGTTGTACTCCAGTTCAGGGTTTTTTGTGCTACAGCTACACATAGCAACCTGTTTCTGCAGGGTATCTGTAGATCGGTTGCCAATATGGAGACACAATGGGTGTAGCATACGGGGATACTGTTACTGTTGCTTTCTGTGCTGCTTGTATAACATGGTTGGTTGTAATATAGATTTTCTGACATATGTACTGTTTTACACTGTGATGTACTACTGACAGTTATCATTCTTTGCTCCCAGTTATTTACCAGGGAAATACAAGATGAATGAAACTGAGACCAATATTCTGAGGCATACAGACTACACATTCTGGCACACTCCTGCCATTGTGGAGGGGTAGCTACAGACAGTAGACTGCTGGTTCTGTGTAAATGGTCCAGCACTTTGTTAGTTTGCTGGCTGGGGATCCCCTTCTTGTGCTTTTCTCAGCTTAACGGAATGGCCATATCCTGCTGGGGCCATACCTCTCAGCTGTACAGATACACCCAGGTTATCCAGAGGCAGGACTCATATATCTGGTCAGTTTACCTTCACGTTGTGGTTTACAAGCAGTTTTGTGGCTATTCATTCATGGGTTTGTAGCTAGGGGGTAGTATGGGCAGACGTTAGAGTTTCAGACTTCACACACTCCATGGCATACATTCTTCTACACCCCCTCCTGTTATTCCCTCCTCTTCCTAACATTATGTAAGCAATATCTCAGAGGTATCCCTGCAACTGGGCCTTTATCCCAGTAGTATTTATGACCTGGTCCACAGTCCTTGCAGTAGGACATGGGGAGGCATGCTACTGGCATTTATCAACATGCCCTTGCATTTGTTTTCTGTTTACTATGTTAGGTTGTTATTTAGGACCCCCTGGCATTCCATACATTGGCACTATAGGTGAGGCATGGGGCTTTGCCAGAGGACTGTAGGCCATTTGAGAGTGCTGCAGGCCATCTGTAGCAGGCCAGTGCATTCTGTCAGTCATAGGTTCCCAGACTGCAAGCCAGTGGATTACCCTGGGGTGATAGTGGTGAGTGTTTGAGGTGTTCCTGTCAATCCTTCCTGTTTATACTGATCCATGGGTCTGGATTTGGTTGGGTTGCTGCTTACAGCTAGGGACACACCTGCACTGGACACCTATTCAGCATGCAGCATCATGTATGTATTCCCATACAGAGATGGGTTCATGCTGTACTCATTCCCTACAGCAAGGATATGACCTGTAATAAACATGTGGGTGATGGTAGGGTGAGCTGGGTGCATGTGTGATATTGAAGATACTTGCACCTGACTCACAAATATACCTGGGACATTCCCCTTATGCTGGCTTGTGTGTGGACATGGGCAGCCTGTCATCACTTTATAACTGTGCCTTTTGTGGTCTGCCAGTGATTGGCTAGACTACCAGTATTCCATACTAGGGGGACAACTAATGTGATGCTAACCTCTATGTATAATTCCAAATGTGTGTAGTTGACAGTTATTTTATGTGCACTCTGTGTAGGTTATTTCCACCTGTGTACTGTTTCTATGTATGGACCCCCATTCATGGCATGTCCAGCTTTCTGACGGTGACAGTTATTGACATCTGGACAGAGAGTATGTACAACTGCTGACATGGGTGTAGCTGAGAAGCAGTGTGGTTGGCACTGCAGTTGTTAGAACTTGGCCATGTCATCCACTGTACTGTACCTAGGCCAATGAGACACAACCATCCAGGCCCACATGCTGACTACTTCCAGGCAATATTAAACACACAACAAACTTACCACACTGACCCCTGCATATTGGTCACATGCAACAATGTAGATTGGGACAGCTCTGACAATCTGTGCTCCAGTGATATTACTCCTCAAACTTACGTGTTACTGCATTTCTACATGAGATTGTGTGTGTGTGTGTGTGTGGGGGGGGGGGGGGTGCACACCTGAAGATATTAAACATTTGCAATGACTGTATTGGTATTTCGGTTACTCTGTTTCATATTGTATTGTGACCTGTCATGCAGACAGGAGGCATATCAGTACAGATGTTAGATCTTAATGGCATATATTTCAGTTTCAGACGTCTTACACTTTAGAAGTAAAATGCAAATGCCAGACCTGTTGTAGTATGTCTGTGTAGGTGTGGTGGGGGGCTGTTCACCATTGCCATCATTTGGGTCCTTAGCTCAGGATTTCGTTATGGTCATCTACACCTGTCCTGCTGGTGAGGCTGGTGGTGGGTATGTGGCCCTCACTGACATCCATGTGTGTGACCTATAGACACCCACAGTTATTTGGGCCATCACATGTACTGCAGTGGGAGTTGTCACCTTGTGTAGTGCTGCCTAGTATGTTGACACCAGTATTTGTTATGAATTTCCTGCTGTCCCATATAGCTGTCTGCTGTTATCTCGTTCAGCCACTCAATTCCCTTGCATGCTTGCATCCATACCATACATACAAGTATGAGAACATACTACTCCATTCAGTAATTGATAGGAAGGGTGGTGCTAACCTCTTGTTGCTGGGCCAGTACTGGGGATGGTGCTGGAGGGCTGACTTTGTCGGATGCACGTAGTACACTCCTTATACATGGTAAAGCACAGGTAGTGTCATGTTTGGGATCCCTTTTACTCTTTGTGCAAGTCAGAGAGCGGTATCAGTCACAGGGTCTCTACAGTGTTAGTGTGTGTGCTATGCATTGCCTCTTTGCCAAGGCATGGGCATACTGGGGATGCCTCCTTCTGCCTACAGGGGCACGCTCAGGATGTTCCTCCTCTGAGTCCCTCTGCACCTGCGCTGGCCTTGGCAATGGTGGGGGGCTGTGTGGCTCTGCCCTGTGCTGTTCCTGCTGCAGCTGTTTCTGCAGGATCATATTGTGTAGCATGGCACATACTATGAACATTTGTGTACATGTAGCTGGAGAGTACTGCAAGGCTCCACCGGATATGTCAAGGCAGTGGAACTGTGACTTGAGCATCCCAAACACATGCTCTACAATGATCCTGGATTGTGCATGTGCCTCATTATGGTGTTCTTGTTCGAGTGTGTGTGCATTTCTGATGGGTGTCATTAGCCACGGCTCCAGTGCATAGCCATCATCCCCCACTAGATGACCATGTGGGATGCCCCCCTGGCAAATGTCTGATACAGCTGTGAGCAATGCCAGATGTTGTAGTCGTGATAGCTTTCAGGGCTGCCAGCACACACATTCATGATAATGCCCTAGGCATCGCACACGACCTGGCAGCTGATGGAGGGGAAGCCCTTGTGGTTTATGTAGACCTTAGCCCACTCACCAGGTAGTGCTTTGATGTGGATGTGCGTGCATTCTATAGCACCAACTATCTCAGGGTATTCTGCTATATGGTGGAAGAGATGCATACTTCTGGTCAACGCCTCACGGGTGGTGGGGAAATATATGTGATCATTGGCATGTGGTGTCATGGCATCCAGGAACTGGTGGAGTCCCCTAGATGCTGATGCCTGTGAGACCCCCATGATATCCCCAGTTGGTCTTTGGAAGGTACCTGTCGCTAGTATTCTTAAACCTGCATATACCTTGGTATCCACTGAGATGGGTGAGGTGTGGCCGGCACAGCTCAACGATTTGCTGTAGAATGTCCCTGTCCACCCTATAGCGCTCTATCTCCAGCTCGTGTAGGCCCTGGTAGGTTACCCTGGGTCTGTACACTCTTTCCTTCCTCCTCACTGTGGGTCAGTTGTCAGCATTCTCCTCCTCACCACCCTCAGTCTCTAGCACAGAGATGCAGTAAAGCAGCTGCAGCCTCTAACATTTTTAGTAAGTTTTGCCAGTTAAAAATCCCCCATCTGTGTACATCGGTGGTGTAAAGTTTGTGGGAAAAAACAGTCTGTAGGGTGTTTGCATAGTTTATAGTTGTGTGCGGGGCTGCTGCATGTCTAATTGGTTGATTCTGATACATTCCACCTGCCAGCTATGCTAGTCCTTCTTGATTGCCTTCCTACTGCTGTTTCCCCTTCCCAGTTCCTCCCTATTTAAGCCACAATGCATGTCGCAGATACCCAGTGCTCAAATGTAAACAGTGCTACCATTTTCTCTCTCTTTTTTTTTGTTTAAAACCCAGTGCATGGCATGCACACCTGTTTAGGCTATGTACACACTGCTCAGACACATCTGAAACACCCCCTTCCTTAGCTGGGCGTAGCTAAGGGCAAACATGGGCACAGAGCTCCAGTGAGCTTACAGCAAGCATGACACCCCCCCCCCCTTATGAAGTAATTCAGCTCTTACACTTGCACTGTTGTATTGCTGCACCTACATGGTTAGGTACAAGCTGACACTTTGAAGAAATCTGTGATTCAGTATAACTCCCCTCATTTGCATACCCCACTGTGTAGGTCATTAGTTACTGCACTAACACCAACCCTTTCCCCTTGACAACCATTGCTCCCTGGTATTGTTTACATTCTGCATGCTATTGACTATAATGGCAAAATGCAGAATTAACTTAATAGGTTCATAGGTTCATAGGTGTGTACTAGGCTAATGGCCCTGGAGCCTTTACAAACCTAGCCCATAGGATTACCCTGGCATCATGCCACCCAACCTTAGTTCCTAGTGCCTCTGTCGAGTAGAGCCACTGGAGTGATCCCCAGGGTGAATTTTCTATTTCCTATCCACTCATCAAGATTTCTCTTGAAGAGGGCCAGTGAGGTGCTCTGCTTGACATGTATGGGAAGTCTATTCCATAGCATGGGCAGTCTCTGGGTTATGAACCTGTCCCTCCAGCATGTTCTGTTGATTGTGGTAATGAGGTTGAGGTCTCTGGAGCGTGTGGTGCGGATGGATTGTGATTTCTTTAGATGTAGCATTTCTAACAGAGCTGGGTCAGACATGGCTTTGTATGTCAAGCAGAGATCGCCTCTAAGGCGATATGAGACAGAGAATAGTTGGAGTTTTTTGAGTCTGTCCATATAGGATAAGTGTTTAAGGCCTAGGATCCTCTTTGTGAGGTACTTTTGTGGCTTTTTCAGTTGTTGCAGGTGTCTAGTGAGGTACATGCCAAATGGGGCACTGTACTCGATGATTGGCCTAAAGAGGGAAGAGTAGAGGGAGACAATGACCTCTTTCTTCCTGGATGCAAAACCCTTAGTAATGAGATGTGCCACATAGAAGGACTTTCTGACCACAGTGGCAATGTGGCGTTCAAAACAGAGGTTGCTGTCAACCTGTGTTCCCAGATCTCTTATAATGCCTTCTGTGTTCAGTGGACTACCATCAATGTGGTAATTCAAGGGGACCATTTTTTCTCAAAGGGGATGAAGACACATTTTTTGGCATTGAGCTTAAGGCCATGGTTCTGACACCAGTTGTTGGTCTCATTGAGGCCTTTCTGTAGGATGTCAGCATCACTTGGGGAGTTAATAATAGCTCCCAACTTGCAATCATCTGCGAACTTTGTCAGCCGGAGTCCCTTCATGTTGGCCTGGACTTCAGAGAAGTAGATACCAAACAGGTGAGGACCCAGGGCCAAACCTTGTGGGACTCCACTCGTGACTGGTCGGCAGTTTGACTTGGAGTCAGCTACTTTCACACTGTGAGTTCTATCTGTGAGCCAGTTTGCAACCACCTAGAGATATAGGGGTTGATGCCTAGTATGACTGGTATAAAAGGCCTTGGCCAGATCAAGGTAGGCTGTATGAACCACCTTACCTTCATCCACAACTCTGGTGACTGACTCAAAGAAGTCAACCAAGTTGAGCAGGCATGATCTACCCTTCAAAAACCAAACTGTGTAGGATCCAGAGTTTGGAGATTTCCTACATCCTTGTTTATTAGGTCCATGATGATGCGTTCCATAGCTTTACATATCAGACTCATCAGGCTAATGGGGTGATAGTGCCCAGAGTCTGTAGTCTCTCCTTTAAAATTTACTTTTCTCATTTTTTTTTTTATTTTTGGCATGATCCCGTTTGCGTGCCGCTGCCCTATGCTTAAACGGCCAAGATTGGCCCAAAAAAAAGTTTCATTTTCATAATTATTAATCACTTTTTAATGCCAATGGTCTTATATTTGGCCATTGGCATGTGTGATGTACATAATACATGCTTTTCCATGAGCTGTCATGCCTCCATTTTGTCAGTTACAGAAATGTACTCAGTTATTTTCTGAATACATTTCTGCACTGACACTGTTCTACTACGGAGACCTGGCAGCTTGGTGAATCTCAAAATCACCTCATTTGCATGGTTTTCACCAGCAAATGAGGTGATTTTCATATTTGCTAGTTTTCCGTTTTAGAACAGTGTAGAACCACTCGTACACATGAAAACGGCACTATCCTGAATGAATCACTCGGTGGCCATTTTCCATGCAGGAGCTCCTACACTGTTCCTGCATGGAAAAAAATGGCTTCCTGGATCACAGGGATTGTGTCTGCCATGTTTTGTTGACATCTTTCTTTAAACTCTAAATGACATGTTCTTTTACCTCTTTTGTTGACATCTGGATCAAACTGTGCAATCTGGTTGTTTGCCTTCTCTGTAGAAGCATGGAAGGAAGATGAACACATCATAAAGAGGTAGCAAAACAGATGATTTTGCTTAAAAAATATAGATGCTAAATACCAAGGAATAAGAAAAACAATGAGTTCAAAACAGGCCGTATAAACTTAGTGTTTACATTGAAACTGATAAGTCATTTAGAGAGTTGTTGGGCTAAACCAAAGTGCACTGGGAATTCATCAGAAGAAATTAGAAAAGTTCTGGGAGGTAAATAAGGATATATGTCAAAGGACAGATGAAAAAAAAAACTAGATGCAAAGGCCCAGTGATGTCAAAAAAGGGACATAACCCCAGTATTGGGTTGCATTAGTTTTAGCAAAACAGGAAGAGTGCAGGACTGAAATGTGGGCAAAGGGGTTTGAAGTGATGACCAAAAAAAGCAGAGACAGACAGTGGAAAGGAAAGGCAGGCACTGCATTCTTATCACAGTACCACATGCAACAAAAGTTTTGTCACTGACCAAGAGTGATCATATGTTTTAGATGAAAAACAATAATTTGCTTCCTTGTTTGTGACTTTTCAAGTCCCAAATCTTTCAGAGTATAACTAAATGTGTAGATAAAATCTGTTTAGAATAACAATAGCCCACCAACAAATTTTCAAAGTAGCTATAAAACAAACCACTAATGAGCATGATTCGTATGGGTGAGTAGCAAAAGTGGGCCAAAAATGTAAAAGTAAGCGAAAGATCAGTGAGCAACTGTCAAAGTCACCTGTCACCTGTCAAACTGTCAACATTTAGCTCCTGACAGCTGCCAAAAGCTATTAACCAAACAACCAAATATATACAAGCATTTCTCAATCCTGATTGCAAAGAACAGCATCAATTGCATTCACACCAGTGGAAACTAACATTGTATAAAATTATAATCCCTGCAATGACACTTTGCAGAACTGCCACGTCTGATATAATACAGAATGCAGAGTAAGTAAACACTCAAGGAAAACAGTACTATCTTGCATACCTCTCAGCTGTCCAGAATTTCGCAGAATATTAAGATTTTTGTCTCATGTTCCTCATACAATTTGTGGTGTCCTGGCAAGTTGTTGAGGATTGAAGTCACAAAATACTGACAGACATTTGAGTTTCAGACTTCAATTCCTTCAGAAAATGCATGCTAACGCAAAATCCTGATATACCTAAAATCTGTCTCTGATGCTGGGCCTTTGACCCAGATTTATTTTTAGCTTTGTCCAGACTTCTTTCACTAAGTAGTTGAGTGGTATGATATCCAGCTATAGCGATGTTAAAAAATGGTTCTGTGCAGGCAGGTATCTAAGTGAACAGTTTGTACTAAGTGTTCTGCAGCAGTAAGTACTGTTCACAATAAGCAGATATACTGCATTTTACCCAACACCTTGTTGTTCAGTACATAACAATGAATACTTCTTGATGTCCTGAGGTTTAGTTTTGATGACTAATGCTAAAAGTTACTGAAAGAACCACAAAATTATTTGTTAGTGCCAGACTAAGTGCCCCAGAAACTGGGGTTTGGGGTCTTGAACTTGGCTTAATACAGCAGCAATCAAAATGGGTCATAGGTCATAAAAGAGACTGTAGAAAGGTGTGGGGTACCTCATTTATATGGAAACTAGTGAATTCCTCACCATAAGTCTAAATTAAATTAACAGACCATTTCTGTGTGCACAAGTTTGCTTAAATATTAATTATCTGTATATCAGGGTATTCCAGCTGGGTCAAGACTTTTTACAATGGAGGCCAGATAATAGTTTCAATTAACTTGTTAACCCAGTTAATAACCTTGTTATGCTCCAGTCCTTCTCTGATCATCAAGCTTATGCCAGGCTACATCACTGACTTGTTCTCCCAACAGGGTGAGAGATCTACTGCTTATTCATTCCCTAAGGGCAATCTGTGAGGAGTATTAGAGCTTTTTCATTTAAGATCCTACCACTCCTGCACATGCTAATCGATATCCAAGCAACAGGTCTTTGCAATGTGCAGTTATGCCACCACATGACATGAGTAATTGCCCCCCCATATACAGGCACCTCCATGTGATCCCTGTCTGCACTGAGGATTGTGCCTCAGGAACATGCCCTCCTTTCCTCCTCAACAGAGGTGAGCAGGTTTAATCCTTGTCATTCCTCTCCTCCCCGCACTAGCCATAACAGGTACCTGAGCCAAACTTCAGATCACCTGTGACATACCCAGGACTTATCCCTCTAGGCCAGTAGAGCTGTATCTTAACCCAGATAGCAAACTGGTCTTCCTTTGTCCTTATTAGCTATGGCATGGGTCACAGGTACAAGTGAAATACAATATATAAAAACAATTAGGTCAACCAGATATTCAGCAATTTTGTTGATGGTAACCCTTGCAAACAAATAGAGACCATGTAAACTCCTACAAAACTGACACCACGAAGCTTGAATAAATCCACAAACTGGTTTTTAATATAAAAACACACCAAAGGAACCACGTAAATACAGCTTTGCTAGGATGTTCCTAGCTTTATCAAGTTACTAAAACACTCCACCATCTTGTCTTTAAATAGCAGCTTGCCATTAATTAAACAATTAAAATAATCAATTAAATAGCAAATTGGATATATACATTATTTTTTAAAAAGATACATTCATATAACATATACAAGCAGTATTCAAAAGTAAATTCATTACACTGTGCCCAATTAAAGATGGACCATTAAAACCTTTTAGTTAACATCCAAAATATCTAAGTGTTTTGTTAGTGTATTCCATAAATGGACCTTTGGAAGAATTTTATTTTTGTTTTATTGTTTTATTTTACCACCAAGCATTGCACTGCGTGTGTATGTAGTTGTATGCTTGTAAACGGACTCTGAACCAGGACTAGCAACCATGTTCTAAACTAAAAGCTGTGTGTATGTGTGTAAGTCTAAACTGAGAAAGGAATAAATAGCATAAATAGCATGTGCCCGAATGAACTAACCATGCATACCCTGAACAAAAATCGCCCCTAAAATAAGTGTCAATGCGTTGAGCATGATATTAATAATGAAATTAATACTACAAAGTAGTAAGAAAAAGTAAAAAAGAAAGAGCAATAATAGTGATAGAAAAATAGTAAAAAGATAGTAAAAAGATAAAGCAGCGATTTAGATTCCTTTCTCATCACTTCCCTCTCATCACTTCTCACTTCTCTTTGTCTTCTCTCTCTATTTCTTTCTCTACTTCTTTCTCTTTTTCTCTCTTCGCTCACCCACTTTTCTCTTTTTCGCTGCTTTATCTTTTTACTATCTTTTTACTATTTTTCTATCACTATTATTGCTCTTTCTTTTTTACTTTTTCTTACTACTTTGTAGTATTAATTTCATTATTAATATCATGCTCAACGCATTGACACTTATTTTAGGGGCGATTTTTGTTCAGGGTATGCATGGTCATTTCATTCGGGCACATGTTATTTATTCCTTTCTCAGTTTAGACTTACACACATACACACGGCTTTTAGTTTAGAACATGGTTGCTAGTCCTGGTTCAGAGTCCGTTTACAAGCATACAACTACATACACACGCAGTGCAATGCTTGGTGGTAAAATAAAACAATAAAACAAAAATAAAATTCTTCCAAAGGTCCATTTATGGAATACACTAACAAAACACTTAGATATTTTGGATGTTAACTAAAAGGTTTTAATGGTCCATCTTTTAATTGGGCACAGTGTAATGAATTTACTTTTTGAATACTGCTTGTATATGTTATATGAATGTATCTTTTTAAAAAATAATGTATATATCCAATTTGCTATTTAATTGATTATTTTAATTGTTTAATTAATGGCAAGCTGCTATTTAAAGACAAGATGGTGGAGTGTTTTAGTAACTTGATAAAGCTAGGAACATCCTAGCGAAAGCGCTTGTATTTACGTGGTTCCTTTGGTGTGTTTTTATATTAAAAACCAGTTTGTGGATTTATTCAAGCTTCGTGGTGTCAGTTTTGTAGCAGATTACTTGTTCTTGGCTTTGGTCTCTTTTTTCTGGATTGTGTTACCATGTAAACTCCACATAGATGGTGACTTGAGATCGAGACTTAATCCCATATCCTAGAACTATGAGGTAAAATCCTTAATCAATGAGCCACAGTGCTTTTCATAGATAGTTATTATATTAGCAAAATAAAGCTAATTCCATTTCCTAAAATTCCCTTTTTGGTAAACGCTCACACAGACATACATGCAGACACACAGATAAACAGACACATTCACACAAACACACACAGACACACAGACACACACACACACACACACACACACACACACACACACACACACACACACACACACACACACA
Organism: Protopterus annectens; assembly: GCF_019279795.1. Lineage (NCBI taxonomy): Eukaryota > Metazoa > Chordata > Ceratodontiformes > Protopteridae > Protopterus > Protopterus annectens. Next base: position 898,192,061 of record NC_056727.1, on the reverse strand, counting down.
CACAGACACACACACACAGCAATGCCTATTACTTAATTTTAATTATTGTAGTCTATTTGACACTGGTAAAAACATTTATTTGATTTTAAGTACTGTAGTGCATTTGAAACTGGTACAAATATTTTCTTAATTCTGTATCTGGAAAAGGCACGAACTGTAACTTGCCCTCCCGGTGACATATGCTAGTGCTCCGTTCTGATCTCATTTCCCCTTCTTATTCAGTGGTTATGCTGCAGTACATTTTCTCTCACAATTTTTTTTATTAATGTCTCCTTTCCTGCACTTGCTTATATTCATAGCAACTTTTATTTTTTTTCACATCCACTTCAGCTTTTTGCAAATCTTACTTACATTTATTACATTTTATTTCTAATTTGGTCCAGGTAGTCAAATATCCTTTATAGTGGGAACTTATTTGCTATGATATGTTAAGGCAACACAACATTTATCATAATGCTGCCATTTCTACACTAAGGATTTTATTTTCTAATCTGTGAATATTTACATAACCATCACCTGCTTTTAAAATGATGGTTAAAGTATCACTAGAAAAACAAGGTTAACGTATATTTCGTAACGTATATTGTTTTAGTGTATTTATGTGTAACTAATCAGTGTTTGCATGTAGGCAGTTACAGGTAATTAGTTGATATTTACAGTGACACGTCCTGTTTCTTATACTGATAGCAACATGCATGCCTAGATAATAGCAGGAGCAGCATTGGAGTAATTGGAGTGAAAAAAAGGCCATTTGGACCTGTGCATGATAGCGATTTATTGCTTTGGTAATAAAAAGTGGACATGGAGAGGAAAAGGAAGGAGATGGAAACAGGATGACATAACTGATACAAGTTCAGTGCTCGTGTGTCCAGGGTAGAATCTTATACGTTGATTACTCCATAATCATAACATTGACTGGCATGGTGCAAATATGTGAAAAGTACATTTTTGAAGGAAATGGTCACTTGAAAGCTTCTTATCCTAAAAAGGAGTAATTTGTGTTGAAAAATGAATGGAATAGTTGAAGGACATAATCACTAGAGTTTGATTGTGGTGGACATTAGCTGTCTAGTTGGATTTTATCTGTTAAGGAAATAGCTTTTTTTCTGAAGTGGGACAACAGTAGTCATTTTATATCCTATAATCTAACTAGTTACATTTGCATTTAGTAATGTCCAAGACATCCTTCTGACATCTTTTCTATTTTTGTCTGCTTTTTTGAACTGCTACTGCATCACTTATCTCCACCAGAATCTCAACTATTACTCATGTAAGAAAAAAAAATTAAGAAATGCAGTGTTGGTCCACTAACAGAAAACATAAAAACACTGAACACAGACGTGGTGTAATATCTTTTATTGGACCAACATAGGCTTTGCAATTACCTGAGTTTTTGAGCTGGCATGAGCCCAATAACTCCTGACAAAGGGGTTATGTGCTTTAGAAGTTACATTAAGGCCCGTTGGGGTGGGTGGGTGGGGAATAAGTCCAGGAAAAATTAAAGAAAGTTTTTCTTTCTTCTTAATTAGGCCAAGTTTGTTTGTTGATTGGTTCAAACAGAAATATTTACTGTTGCTACTGAAAAAGAGAATTACAGAGCCCAGGAGGAGATACAACTCTAGAAATGCTATGGAAGAGGAACTGAAGTTAACATAATTTTATTCAGCAGCAATACTTAACACAGAAAATATGTTACGTACATGGAGTAAAAGATAAGAGTTTGGTAAAGTTAAAAGAGATAGAAGCAGCAAGGATAGATAGGGATACTTCAGCAGAAGGACTGGAAGGTATTATACAAAAGACTGGGAAAGAGAGTACACCTTGCACAAATGGGCTTGACTTAGAGTAAGTGTGATTGAGATGGGAAATGAATAACACAAGATGTGAAACGGTGTAGTGCAAGGAGGGTACAATGCATTAACTAAATACATTTTGGTAGAAAGGGCATAAGGTGGATGTTTAGAACTTGATGCCTATTTCCTTACTTAATACAAATATGAAAATCTTAGCTAAAATTCTATAGGTGTGAATCAGTAGAATAATCAATAATTTAATACAAGATGATGGTAGGTGAGGAACATGGGAGGATTAGTGATATCAGGAAATATTATGGATGGTAAAGAGGTATACATACTGCATTTATTGACGATGACTTGGACCAGAATCCAAAAGATAATGGGCATTGGGTAAAGCACTGCGCTGAACAGTTAATCCACACCTGAGTCTGAAAGGGCATTCAGCATAGGTAATGGTGACTGCCACATTCCTGTGTCTGATTATAAAAGAGGAATCACATTGACTATGCTGAAGTAAGTCAACATTGTACATTGTTGAGGTTCACCAATGTACAAGGATGAATTAACAGAATTCCATTGAAGTCAATGAGATGGGTTTATGAAACAGCTTCATCTGCAAGTGGGAGAAGACATTTCAAACAGCACTTGGTGAGATGTCAGAGTGTCTCCAGTACCTAGTACCACATACAGATGGGGCTGTACTGTAGGTGTCAGACATTGAAGGGGGAGAGCTTGATACAGTAACACATGAGAGAAAGCATGTAATGTGAGCCATCCTCCAAACTCCTTTGGAGACAGCTCTCAAAGCTGTTTCAGGGCATGGATAGTAGCCACACATACCCCTCCCTCTTCTTGGAAGAGCGGGAATGCAGGAATGATGGCTGTACTGGCCATCATGCCAATATTCACCAGTTCAACCTACAATGTAGACCTGTTTTGCTGAATACCTTTATGATTACACAGCTCTGATTATATGTTGGACCTACTATTTCACATGGGCTCTCTGCTTGTAATACAAGGTAGTACAGATGAAGCTGGTGTGTCTAAGAACTTCATGAAGGAAGCTCAGTCTTCACTCAGACTAAGTAATGAGATTGATTAACATTGCTGTCTGAGGGAGGATACTGATGGACGAGAATAAGACCAAGTGGCCTCGGAATATCTATGACTCTACCTATGAGTGTTATGGAGTCTCATTATCTGTTCCAGGAGTAGCAGGACTCCATTCAACTCAATGATTCAGCACTGCAAGGTGCTGAGTTGGGTGAATCCCTCACAGATGATGTCATCCTGTGGGGACAGGGTGGATTGCACAATTTGATGCAGTGAGAATGGATAGCCTCTGCCATCTCACTCTGATTATGCCAGGTTTTTGGAATCTGTCCCATGGTATCCTGGTGAGTACTGAATGGCCATCATATTTTCTATAGTGTTAGCCATGATAAGTTTAAGCAATTACTGATGAGTGGGTGTGGGTATATGAGGATTTATCCATGGTTTGATCATGAGGGGAAGCCCAAGTGATTAAACAAAGCCAGCCATGGATAAATCCTCATATATCCACACCCATGAGTCAATTATTGCTATTATACAATGACATTGTTTTTGGTGGCTGCAGTGGTGCAGTGGGTAGTGTTGCCATCTCTGGTTCGATTCTTGGCTGGGGTGCCTTCTATGTGGAGTCTGCATGTCCTCCCTGTGGTTGCGTGGGTTTCCTCCAGGTTTTCTGGTTTCTTCCCACATCCCAAAGACATGCTGTAGGTGGACTGGACACTCTAAATTGGCCCTAGGTGTGAGTGTGTGTGTGCCTTCTGTGGAAGGTTGGGTGCCGGGCTGGCAACTTGACACCATAAAACTCCACTGCCAATCATGAGCAGACAGGTGATCCGCTGTGGTGACCCCTAACCGGGAAAAAGCTGAAAGAAGAAGATACAATGACATTGTTTAAGAAAGAAATTGTTACATTTCTTAAATAATGTCTTTGTATAAAGGCACAGTAGTGTTCCTCTATGTTGTTTCCTGTTCTTTTGCATTTTTGTTGATGCACTGCGCATGCATCTGGGACTTATGTTCCCTTGCTTGCACAGTACATCAATGATGTTGAAAACAAGCAATGGAAAAAAAGAGGATCTTTGCTGATTTTTTTTTCTATAAAATCTGAACAGTTCAGAGGTACAAAAGTCTTCTGAGACAGACCATAAATGCATGGAACATTAGGTACATTTCTTTAGTTTTGCAGAATGTACATTATTATTCTTGTATTTGGTCTGCCCTCCTTACATACCTCTCTATCTCTTAGCTCAAGAAATGTGGACAAAGCCTTAAATAATGTGAGTAAAGGCTGCAGAACTGGGACAGATTGCAAATGCTGTTCTTATAAACTTAGAAAGCTGCTAAAATTACAAGATATGTGTTAGCGTGCATTGTCTGAAGGATATGAAGTCAGAAACTCAAATGGGTGTCATTATTTCGTGACTCACTCCTCAGTGATTTGTCAGAAAACCACAAATTTTATGAAGAACAGACCAAAAATACGAGGCAAAAATCTAGACATTTTGTGAAAATCTGGACAGATGAGACGTATGGATCCACAGCATATATGAACAGAAAAGTATGGCCGCTCAATGGTACTATAGTAGCCTGACTTTTTTCTATTGGTATATGTCCAATTTAAAATGGACATGCAGGTTGGTCTGTCCAGTGTGCTTGTTTTTGAACAACAATGACCTATCATTGTATGATTAATAATCTATAATAACAGTATGGGTTTGAAGAGAAAGCAATTTGATAGGCAGAGGAGACAGATAAAATTATGTTCATAATACCTATGGTTAACAGACCCTTGGGATGTAAGATTTTCTGGAAGAAAATAATTCGACAGGGGCAACTTGACAGACTTTATTACTTGGGCTTTGCATTCATTTAGCTTTTACAGAAACATTATTCAGACTATAAAATACAAACAGATTATTTGAGGAGTTTCACATAGGGAGGATTTTTAGTTTCTTGTAATAATGTCTATTTCCATTATGTTTGTTAACTTAAATTTCTGGTAGTACAAATTATGTTAAGGTTAGAAAAATAGTGGGTACCTAGTTTGCTTATTGAAAGGAATAAATTCAAAGGATTTGACAATGAAAGCAAAACTTGGGGTAGTATATTGGCTAGAAAAGAGAGGTATTGGGTACATAGCAGTGGTAGCATAATCATGGATTATAGTTACAGTAGAAATAGGTGAGTACCATTGCTTTAAGGGTAGTTTACACATTCATTAAAAATGCATTAAACAAAACTTGCCTTAGTAGTGAAAGATTCTTATTTAGCAGTTATTCATATGCTTTTAGACAGATAAGAAAAGTAAAATATGGGAACTGTTTTTTTTTTTTTTGGGAATCAGGGTTACGTTTTATAAGAAGAGGAATTGTATACAGAGTTGAAATGGAAAGAGAACTAAGCTTGCTTTACTCAGTATTTTTTTCTTTTTCTTCTTTAATTTGCTTACAGAAGGTAAAGATGAATTAATAAGTTGTTGAATGTGGAGGATATTAAATATGGAGAAGTGAGAAGAGAGAATGGTTAGGTTAGATAAGTGAAGATATGACAGGTATGTACAACCAGGAGCGGCCTTAGGTCATCTAGTGCCCTAGGCAAAAGGGCTCTACGGTGCCCCCACCACACCACTCGGTGCCCCAATCCTGGTCTACCTACATCAAATAAATACTGGAAAAGTGCCCCTGCTAGAGAGGCGCCCTAGGTGGCTGCCTAGTTGGCCTATGCCTAAGGCCGGCTATGTGTACAACATTATTATTAGATGGAGATTTTTAATTTAAAACTAAACACAAGGAGGGCCTGATGAGATGAATTTGGTGAGGGGCATATACTTTTGCCAGGAAGAAATGTGTTACCTACAGAATGTCAAGAGGCAATACAAAAAAAAAAAAAAAAACAGAGAAGGAATGTTAAGGTGGAGGTCACATATGCATCTTTTTCAAATCTTTCCCCACAAAAAAAAAACTTACAAATCAAGTGCTGTTGAAAAATAAAAAAAGAAATGATCTGTTTTTTTTTTTTTTAGAAGTTGTTCAGGTGATAAAACATTGGAGTATTTTTTTTATAAAAATATGGGTTTAGTGGAAATGTCCCAGGTGAGAGTACAAATTTAGTGAATATGTGAGTAGAAAACAGTATAGGACCTGCCAGATAAGAGAGAGAGAGAGAAAGAGAAAAGAACATGGGTGAAATGTGGGCTATGATGGCTTCTTTTCATTTTCTGGAATTATGTGGGGACAAAGGCAATACTGTACACTAAGAATTGGGAGAATGAAACTGTATACTAAAGTTATGCAAGAATTTTAATGAATGAACATTAAGCAATGAGGTTATTAGGTATGTTAAATATAGCCATTTTCCTTTGCTTTTCTTTAATATGGGGATCAGGCATTTGTTAACAGTCATGGCAACAGCAGTTTGAATGAGTTCTTCTGGTTGAATTGTATTTTTGTGGATGTTGCAGTGAATTAGAATTCTATGTAAGGTAACATTACATTGAATGAAATACATGTTGCATATACTTGTACTATTTGCACAAGTCAGTGACTGAGGTTAGAGTTAGGGTTTAGACTGTTAGGATTAGAACTGAGGTTCTAGTTTTGGTTGTTATTATGGTTAGGTTTAAGGTGACTTTTAAATCTAAGGTTGAGTTTCAGTTTAAGTTTGGAATTAGATTTAGACTTTGTGTTTGGGTTTTGCAATGTAAGTAATTGTGGATTCTGTATCTGTAATGGCATACCACAAAAAAAACAAAAACAAAAAAAACATTGTGGATAATTTTATGTACTGCTGTGGTTTATCCATTGTAATGAGTGTCTGCTTTGGCTAAATTGTTTTTAATGTTTTTTTTTTAACTGTGTGCAATTCATTATTTCATCTTTAATGAACATGTTTCCAGAAAGGCATCCTAGATCCAATTTATCATTAATGATATAACTATTTTGTGTATCTTGTTGAATATTTGTGTTCTTAATAAAAACCCTTACTGTTTTTTTCAGTATGTGGAAATCTGTAATGTCTACCTGAAGTACTACTAGCTCAGACAGATGCCACCTCAGTTTAGCATCTCATCCGAAAGGATGTCACCTGAGGAATGGTACATTAACTTAAGGTACACTACAGTCTATGGTGGAATATGAATCCAAGCACCTGCATCAATTGTAAGCAAAACTACCTGCGGAGCTACTGTTACGCTGGCTAGAAATATATCTTAATTGCTCACTGCGCATCTGTAATAATCTCTATACCAGCTCAGGGTTTTGTATTAGGAATGTCTCCTTGTAGGAAACCATGTGTGCTAAAATGGTAATTGTATTATGGAGCGATACATAGGAATTGTTATATATTAGGTAGTCCTAGACCATAAACCATGAAATAAAGGCAGACCAATCCAGGCAACAACAAAAAATCCAAGGCAACCAGGAACCAGATTGATGTAAAAGTGTAAAATAGTAGTTTATTGTAGAACCACAACTCGACAAAAGTACTCAAACAACACAAATCCACAATTGAAGTTAAGCCTGCTTTCACAGTTTCAGAGCAGTTCTTGGTCAATTCTGATTGTTTCTTAAACACAAACTTGTCTTTGCTTTGGCTCATTAGCAGCAGTGCAAAAGAACTGCCTGCTCACACCCTTGTTCTCCCCCTCCCCTGTTTATTACCTTAAGCCAATCCCAAAGTTAATAAATATTACCTGTGCCAGGCACCAGTTTTATTTTTCATATTCACCTGAACAGTAGAATGTCACAGACACATTCATTAGAATACACTGCTATTCCTTAAAGCTGATGCACTTACAGTTAAACAGAGTTTTAAATGTAGGACAACTGTATATTTGTTTAGAACACCAAGATTTTTTTGGTCCATCTTTGTGCACACTGAAAAGCAAACAATCTCCAAAGGGTTGATGGGATTAAATCACTGTGCCTTTTGAAGACATTCAACCACCAAAATAGCCTTCACTCTAGAAGAGCATTTCTTAACAAACAGATTTTCTTTTTGAGATGTTTTTCTGCTGTTCATTTTGTAGTTGTTAAACAATATTAATTTTTCTTTTATTTTTTTGATTGTAGGTAGACAATGATTAATCACAGGTTGATCTAATTAGTCCACAGATATTAATTTGCACTTAAGTTATTCAAATAGTTTTGACCTGAATGTCAGCTTAGAGTTGTGTCATGGGACTATATGGATTAAAGCAAAACTGCATGAGGCAGGAAGAGAACTGTTAATCATGTAAGATGTAGAGATAAAGTATTTTTATGAACTATGATCTGTATGTTAGATTAACAGAAGCGCATGAGAACTTCCTTCTTAGCTGTTTATCCTAATAATAATAATAATAATAATAATAATAATAATAATAATAATAATAATAATAATAATAATTTAATGGTGTTAGCATTACAGCTGAATACATCCCTCCCAGTCCTAATACAAATGAAGCACTGGCTACCCTACACAAGGAGATCAGTGATTTGTAAAATCAGAATTAAAAAAATGTGCACATAATAGCAGGAGACTGCAACTAGACCAACATGAAGTCAGTCCTTCCTCAGTATTACCAACATGTGGATTTTGCAGCCAGGGGTGAGAACACACTGGATAAAGTCTACACCAGTGTTAAACTGGCATTCAAGGCATTGCCTCATCCACATCTGGGCAACTCAGACCGTATCTCCATCATGTTAGTTCCAGCATACAGATCATTACTAATCAGAGGAAAGCCTGCCAAAGAGCAAATAAGCATATGGCCATCGGGAGCAGTATCAGAATTCCAGGATGGCTTTGAATGCACAGATTGGAATATGTTCAGAGAGGCAGCCACTGTAAATCAGCAAACCAACCTGGAGTACACAGAGTCTACATGTGGACTGTTCCTGCACATAATATCTGGGAGGAGTTATTGTAGCATACGTCACAAAATGGCCAGATTATCAGAAGCTTCTATTCCCTGGCCATCAGGCTACTGAACTGCAATAGCAACTTGCATCTCACTTGACATCAGGGAGAGTAGGTAATGTGATGAGTGAGAAGCATATTTACGTGCAATAACCTTAGAAGGTTAAATACACCATGCAATTAATCGAACAGAGTATAATCTTATTTCTGTGCAACATCCTCTGATGTTAAAACAGCATCCTGTGCAATAAGTAACAGCTGTGAAATTTTTGTGCAATAATATCGTATCTCCTTAGACTAGTGCCAACAGAATCCTGTGCAATTAAAAAGTTTTGGAATTCTGTGAAATGAATACCATGTCTCTTTAGCTTAGTAAATGTCTGTTGATATGTAAAACAGAAAATATTATGTAGTAGGAATGTTTAAATGTAGTAATGTGAATTGTTGTATATGTTAGATGCTTGCACATATAGCCTGGAGTAACGTAATTTCATTCAGTTGCACTTGTTTTGGAGTCTGACTGACAATAAAGTTTACTTTGACTTTGACTTTAATAAGCCTGTAACAAAATGTGCCAATAATTTCACCAATAGCCTTCTTAACCATTTCCTGTGTTCTGACAGAGAGTGCTACAAGCAAGCCACCTGTACTAATGGGAGAGCACATGTGTTAGCCATATTAAGTTGACAGGAAAATGTAGTGGAGCACTGCAAATAACCTTTGCAGATAATCTCTCGCTTATGCAGCAACTCATAGTCAATGCAAGAAACTTTGAGAACTGCAATAAAAAAGTTATCAAAATAATGTAATGGTAACTGAATAAACATGAAATTAACTGTTGTAGTCTGGGGCAATATAGTTTTTGTTTAATTTTTATTTTATGTCATTTTTTTATATGTCATTATTTTCTCCTGCCCCGTCCCTGGCTGCTGTGCACTCCCTGCCTCTGGTTGCTTCTACTTTTTGTGTTCCTGCCTGTCCCTCCACTTGTCTATCTGAAGTGCCCTGCATGGATGAAATAGAACCACAGTCCTGAATTCCACCATAGCCTATCTGCTCTCTGAGAGTCAATTTTTTCCCTGAAAGAACTTCCATGAAACTTTGTGTTCCTGCCTGTCCCTGCACTTGTCTATCTGAAGTGCCCTGCGTGGATGAAACAGAACCACAGTCCTGAATTCCACCATAGCCTATCTGCTCTCTGAGAGCCAATTTTTTCCCTGAAAAAACTTCCATGAAACTTTGTGTTCCTGCCTCTCCCTGCACTTGTCTATCTGAAGTGCCCTGCGTGGATGAAACAGAACCACAGTCCTGAATTCCACCATAGCCTATCTGCTCTCTGAGAGCCAATTTTTTTTCCCTGAAAGAACTTCCATGAAAGTATGTGTTTTTGCTTAATATTACTACATATATTGGAGTACCTCTGTTAGGTTAAGCAACCTTTCCCACCAGGTTAGCGAGCAGCCACATCCCCTGGTTTCCTAGCATTAACTTAACCCCAGCTCCTCCAGCCTCAAGGTTGTCCTAGCTCCTTGTCCCCTCCCCCTCACTAATTACCTAACCAGGATCTCTTTAGTCACTACCCTGGCCTGTTATCCCCCCTCGGGGATCATTTTCTTTTGCATCTCTCCTCCTGCCATTAGTGTGTGGCCACTAGGTGGCGCCTTACTCATAGCCTTCCTTTCCTTTCCCTCTCATTACCTGCTTCTGCTGATATGAGTGTCTAGCCTTATTTTCTGCTTACCATTTGCTCTCCTCAAGTACTGTCCTCCTAGATTCTATCTCACTCTGTACTCACTGGACATGCAAAGTCCATCCTTGAAAGCCTCTAAACTTTACCCCACATCCCTACCTACTTAGCTTCTAATTTTTCACTCTTACTGATTGTTTTCCTTGTCTTCTCTTCCACTACCTGGCTGTTATCCTGCTGCCTTACCTCCCCACTCCTTTACCACTTTCAGTCCTTACAGTACTTTACCTGTACATCACTACCATTACTAACTTCCCTGGCACAGTTCTACTTTTGGTCTCTATGTCCCCTATCTGATCTACGTTCTTCCTTCTCTGCTCTCCTCACCTTCCTAATCCCTTCCACCTCCCAACAGACCTGTTGCCGTATATCTCGAGGTGTCTGATCTCGTTACCTGTATTTCACTCCTATTCTCCTCCCCTTGTCCTCATCACTTACCACACTATATTGCCCCAACTTCCTCCCTTACTACACAAATATACCCTAAGCAAGGGGGATGCCATCTTTATTTCCTCCTGCCCTGTCCCTGGCTGTTGTGCACTCCCTGCCTCTGGTTGCTTCTACTGTAAGTACATGTACCATTGTGTCTCACTGCATAACAGAAAAGGTTTTACTTCACTAAAGAGATAACGGCTCTGATAACTACCCTATCTACTGTCTTGTTTTGTAAGCTACCTGTGTTTGCACTACGTTTTTTTTTTAACCTGAAACTGTTACAGTTCTTGTAGCATTGTGCACGTGGTGCTTTGGGAGCCATTCCATGGCTGTTTTGCTAACAGAGTCCTTTGTAAAGCTTTATCCTTAAATGTTTTGCAATATGGTAACTATATTGAGCAATATAATAATTTAAGATCATTGCTTGAATTGCTTATTGTCTGTTTAGCATGTTATGTATGTTACCTAGTCAAGGAACGTACATGATATTTTAAACTCTAGCTACTGAACTATATTTACGCTATTTTTCTTTACTGTAAATGTCTGCATAGAAATAGCACTGCACATGGAGAGGTTTTAAATAGTGCTGTAGCCCAATATTATACTTAAATTACTTATGGTATTTTGGATTTCATCTGTAAAATCATACGTGCGCGACTGAAGTACAGTTAATGACTGCATGTAATTTAGCACCACACAAGTAGGGGATCGAACAGTCCTTTTATACGTTTCTGCCTGTTTTAACCTGGAATGCTTTAAAAGTGCTTACTTACCGATAATAACTCTGCTACAACTAGTGAGTTTGCCCAATATTATACTTAAATTACTTATGGTATTTTGGATTTCATCTGTAAAATCATATGTGCGCTAGTGTACTACAGTTGATGACTGCATGGAGTTTAGCGCTACACACGAAGGGGATTGAATAGTTTTTGTTATAAACATTTCAGCCTGTTTAATCTGTAATGCCTTAAAAAGTGCTTACTTACTGAAGTTTCACTCTGCTGCATCTACTGAGTTCCTCATTATTTTGCCCATATCAGCTAGAGTGGAACTCTATTTACATTGCCCTGCTCACCTGGAATGATAAATTAAACTAGTTATATTAGTAATATTTAGAGGTGTCTAAGTTCTTAATCTTTCCCTAACTGGTCTGTTACATGTTTATTATAGCACCATATTAGTCTTTTCTACCCATAAAGCTGTAAGTAGTCATTTTAAGACGTATTGTCTCTCTTACTGCTATTCCTGTACTAATAGCCTCACTATTGTTGTTTTTTTGTTCCTGTCTTCTCTGCATATACCAGCTTTGTGTTCCTGCCTGTCCCTGCACTTGTCTATATGAAGTGCCCTGCGTGGATGAAACAGAACCACAGTCCTGAATTCCACCATAGCCTATCTGCTCTCTGAGAGCCAGTTTTTTTCCCTGAAAGAACTTCCATGAAAGTATGTCCTGTAATGGTATTTTTGCTTAATATTACTACATATATTGGAGTACCTTAGTTAGGTTAAGCAACATTTCCCACCAGGTTAGCCAGCAGTCACATCCCCTGTTTTCCTAGCATTAACTTAACCCAAGCTCCTCCAGCCTCAAGGTTGCCCTAGCTCCTTGTCCCCCCCTCACTATTTACCTAACAAGGATCTCTCCAGTCACTACCCTGGTCTGTTATCCCCCTTGGGGATCATTTTCTTTTGCATCTCTTCTCCTGCCATTAGTGTGTGGCCACTAGGTGGCACCTTACTCATAGCCTTCTGGCCCCTTTCTTTTATTTCCCTCTCATTACCTGCTTCTGTTGTTATGAGTGTCTAGCCTTATTTTCTGCTTACCATTTGGTCTCCTTACTGTCTCCCTAGATTCTATCTCACCCTGCACTCCTTGGACATCCAAAGTCCATCCCTGAAAGCCACTAAACTTTACCCCACATCCCTACATACTTACCTTCTAATTTCTCACTCTTACTGATTGTTTTCCTTGCCTTCTCTTCCACTACCTGGCTCTACCTGCTCTGTTCGCTGTACAGACTTACTCCGCTCCCCTACCCTACCCCCAAATCCCACCCCCAGTGCTCATACACTTATACACCACAGGCCACTCCCCTTCCCCTAATTATCTAATTACCTCATCATATACCACAGAACAGTAGGAACATACTCACCCATACCCTCACTACTCTTCACACTACTATCCCTACTGTACTATCTCCCTACAATCTAGCTCTTTAAGTCAACCACTTTCTCTCACCTCTCTCTTTCCTCCTTCCTACCATGCCCTCATTGCATCAGTCTAAACCTGCAAACATGTTCCTCTTTCTTGCTACAACACACCTACTACTCATACCCTATATGCTTACTGTATATGAAAACCTACACCTCACTCCATCCCTCTCTCCACTAAGACAAACAACATCTTTCATCCAATCTGCTTCCCACAACCATGCTAATATCACCACTGCCTCAACCTACCTCTCCCCAAAGTATCACAGGCTAACCCATATTACTCCCCAACAAGCCAAAAAATCACAATATATTCTCTACAAACTCCTTAAGCTCTCAATTATTTTTCAACAACACCCTTTACTTCACGGTGCTATTCATCCCAATCCAGGGCCTAATAATAGCACCCTTCTAAATTCCCTCCAACTGCATCCAACCATCCCAATTACCCTCACTAAAACCGCAAACTCATTACTTATAGCCCATCTTAACAGACAAAGCTTAAATAACAAAATCAGCCAACTCCATGTACCATTTGACACACATTCCTTTGATGTTCTGTGTTTAACAGAAACCTGGCACAAACCAGGAACGAAGGACAATGAAGTTATCCCCCCAGGTTATAATATCAGAAGATTAAACCGTATAACTAAAAAGGGTGGAGGGGTAGCAATACTGTATAAATCTGAGCTAAACTTGTCTGTGGTAGACCTACAAATACCCTTAGACAATAATGCAGAACTCCTTTGCACTATACTTCAGGTTAATACCACCAAATCTATTTACATAATCTGTTCTTACCTACCCCCAGGCAATAACATCAACTCCTTTGAAAATATTCTCTGCTGGCTCTCTTCTTCCATCCCTCAAGAAACCATAGTACTTGGTGACTTCAATTTGTTTGTGTCTTTCGGCTTTTCCCAGTTAGTGGTTGCCACAGCGGAACTCCGGTCTGCTAATGATTGGCAGTTGATTTTTATGTACAGGCTTGCCAGGCCTGACGCACAACCTTCAACGAAGGTACGCCCATTCTTGCATGTCTTGGTGACTTCAATATAGACTGTAATTGCTGTACCTCTAACAAACCATCAGCCCATATAAACCTGTATGGCTTTTCTCAAATTATCACCACCCCTACCAGAATCCATAAACCCAGTGGGAAAGAGAGTACCTTAGATTGGATCCTAGTGAAAAAACATTCCCTCACTTATATAGCAGACACCCTCCCCAGACGATATTAGTGACCACTTCCTAACCTATACAATTAGGCAAAAAACTTTCATCCCTAACCTAACAACCTTTAAAACTACACAAAACAAAAAACACTTTAATTCTGAAAGTTTCCAAGCTGAGCTACTAGCCTGTGACTGGACCCCTTAAAACAACTCCCCCTTGAGGAAGCCGTATCCTATTTTAATTCCAAATTCTTACAAATACTAGAATACCATGCCCCTAGTTGGTCCAATAGAACCAGAAGTAAAGCTGCTCCATGGCTAACTAAAGAGACAAGACACAGAATCCTATTAAGAAATAAGATCTGATCTAAATGGAGAAACACTAAAAACCTAACCGATCACCAGAACTAAAAACACTGTAGAAATGCCACAAAAAAATTCTCCTTGATAAAAAAAAACTACTTCCTTAAACTCCAGGATAAACTTCAACAAATCCCACAAACCTTCTGGTCAGCTATTAATAGACTTTTACACCCAGGCTACTCCAAGACAACAACCCTCTCAGGCCTCTCCTTAACTAATCCTAAGGAGATTGCTGACACCTTCAACACCTTCTTTACAGAAACTGTACAATCTCTTGCTAGTTCCTTACCTCCTGTCAGCTCTACCTTCACTTTCCCCATGACTAGTAACCCCCCCACCTTTCAACTAAATCCAGTTCCTACATCTCTCATCTTTACCCAACTGACTAAACTTAAACCATGTACCCCATCAGCAGATCACCTACCACCTGAATATCTGCAAATCACATCTAAAGTACTCTCCTATCCTGTTTCTATACTAATCAACAGAACCATTACTGAAGGTTCTATTCCATCTCTCTGAAAAATCTCTCACATAATCCCACTTCATAGGGGTGGTAACTCCACCGAAATATCAAACTTTCGCCCCATAGCCCTACTCTCCTCTCTAGCCAAAATAATGGAAAAATGTATCCACCTCCAATTACTTGAACATCTTCTCCAAAATAACCTTCTATCAGATTGTCAACATGGCTTTAGGCCTCACCATAGTACTACTACAGCCCTACTTTCCTTCAATGACTGCATTAACATACATCGAAACAACAACAGGCTCTCTGCAGCACTCTTCTTAGACCTATCAAAAGCCTTTGATATGTTAAACCATCAACTACTACTAGACATACTAAAACAACTCTCTCTCAACTCTCACACTTTAAGATGGTTCAAGTCCTACCTAGAAAACAGAAAACAAGCTGTCCTCTGGGACAATAACCTTTCCACTCTTCTTCCTATTACTGTTGGGGTCCCACAAGGCTCCATCCTGGGACCTCTACTTTTTTCTATATTCATCAATGATCTAAAACTAAATATTCCTCAAGCCACCTGCATAAAATATGCAGACAATTCCACACTAGTGTGTGCTGCCACCTCATCTGCTGAGTTACAAAACATTACCCAAACAGTATTTAACTCAGTTGAAACATGGTTCTTGCAACTTTGCCTCCTACTTAACGCTAAAAAAACTAAATTACTGTTATTTACTCCTTCACTAAAGTCTCCCCCTATTGATCTCACTGTTGAATCTAGCAATGGTACTGTAATTGTACCTGACCCGACTACCAAACTTCTAGGCGTAACAATTGACCAACATCTTAGCTTTGACAATCACATTAACACCACTATTAAAACAGTTAATAGAAAACTTGGCTCACTCTATAGGATTAAATCCTTCCTTACCTCTGAAGCCAGAACCACCATCGCCCGCACCCACCTTATTTCTACCCACCTCTATGCTTCATCTATTTATACTAATCTTTCCAAATCTAACCTAAGCAAACTCGCAACTTCCTATAATAACATTGCTAGATTTGCCACAGGTTCGCCATATAGAACATATCACTTTATAAATCTCAAACAGCTAGGTTGGCTAGAACTCCCAAACCAGCTTCTATTTCAACAAGTTATAATCTCCCATAAGATACTCTTTCGTCCTAACAATACTCCTATTCTCAAAAGCCTAATCTCTCCCTACAGAAACCTCACTACCCTTCGCTCTGCAAATAAATTACAAGTAAACATCCGGAAGTCCTATAATAAAGCAGGGGACTCCCTTTTCTCTAATTCCGTGGGTAAGTTTTGGAATAGACTCCCTACCAACCTACAACTTCTTCCATCATTACCACTTTTTAAGCACCAACTAAAACTACTCCTTAAGGCACAATGGCTATGCCCTGGTACTAACTCTGATTAACACTAACTGTATAGCATAGTGACAATTTTTTTCTCCCTTCCCAACCATCCACCTATTAAGATGACTTAGCATCCTCTCACTAAAGGACCTTGTACATGTGCCATCTATGTTATTTGTGTGTGAATTTTGTTACAAACAAAATAATTACTTAGGGTCTTTCATCTCATCCCTACCACTCCACGGAACTTAATTCAACCTATATACCTCAGTCAAATTGTTTCCACATCTAGCGTATTGCCAAAATCTGCAAACCTATCTTTTGGATGCTACATTCTATTTCGTTGCCTGTATCCACCTGTATGCTCAAGTCCACACAAGTATGGGCATGTAAATATGTGTGAGTTGTGCGTTCATGTATTATGTGTGTGTAGGTGTGTAGGCCTACAGCAATATTTTATTCGGTCATTTTTTAGCTGGATGTGCATAGACTGTTTTTTTCATGTTAATTCCTGTTATGTTAGCCTAATGCATTATTGTACTACTGATATTAGCATGTGCTATTTTATGTTTTACATTTACTTTTTTTAATGTATACTAGTTTATTCTTGGAGCTTTTCTCCCCGGGCCTCTACTGAAAATGGACATGTATCCAGTTAGACTAGCCCAGTCAACAGATGTAAAATAAAATAAATAAAATAAAATTTAAATCAAGATAAACTTTGCCCTGTCCTGTACTCCTACATAAAATGATGTTTATTTAAGAAAACCAGTGTCATATCCAGAGTATTTTCTAGCTTGGAATCACCTTTGACCACATTATTTATTTTGTATTTTTATTCCACCAGTGCCTGCAGTATCACTGCACTCCTTTTGATCTCAAAGGTTAATGACCAAAGGGTAAAATGAGGGAAAAAGTACTATGAAAAAGACAGTGGAAGAAAAGTAAAAGCAGCCAAAGGGGAGGAGAGGTACAGGCTATAATCCAAAAAGGCAGACAGGAGTACAACCCAAGAGCAATGAAGAATTGTAAGGAAGAAGAGACAGTCTGGCTAGTGATTGCTAAATTTTAAACAAACCTGCTTCTCTTGTTACCAGTGGGACTGATTTATTTTTCTTAAATAGCTAACTGTTATGCACCTGAAATTCTGCAGGTCAGCCATTGACAGAGCAGAATTCATATAGGAAACCCAGACCAATCATATAATTTGTTCTTTAATGTGGAACACATGACTGCCCTTGAATGTTTACTGTGTCTGGATAACTTCCATTCAGGTCAAAATAGGGGTACACACATCCTTGCTGGAATGTTTAGCTACCATTCAGTTTTCTGAGAAATGTGCTGCATTGATAGCATCCATACTATTTGCTTCTTGGACTTCATTAACCTAAGTCAAGTCACTTAAATTATTTCTTTTCCCACTGCTTGCTGCAACTTATTGGGTTTAGTTAGTTGCAGAGAGCTAGATAAATAGAGATGTTTTAATGTATCCAAGAACACACCCTTGGCAAATCTGCATTCATTATGCTGCTATTTGTCTTTCATTTCATGTACTTTTGCTACCTCTGGCTTCTTTGTGTTTGTTTATAATTTCCTTAGATATATATCAATAAAGCCTTCTTCAATCAGGGTTTGCTGAATAGCACAATATATTTTGATATCTCTCACCCTCTCAGTGTAAGAAATCAGGACAAAGCCTAAAGTAATGGGGAAGGAGATAAAAGCACAAATAAAGGGACTGGTTCTAAATATTGCACTTATAAACTTAGAAAGTTATTAGATAACATGACTTGTGTTAACATGCATTTACTGAAGGAAATGAAGTCTGAAACTGAAATGTATGTCATCATTTAGTGACTTCAATCCTCAGTGAGTTGACTGAAAACCTCAAGGTTTATGAGGAGCAGACCAAAAATATGAGGCAAAAATCTGGACATTCTGTGAAAATCTGGACAGTTGAGAGTTATGTATACAGTTTTAATCAGCTTGCAGTTTAGTGTAGAGGATTAAGGTATGAGTGAGCTTTATGCTGTAGGTCATGGATTAATTCCCTCAGCCTCTATCTGCCTAATGTGTGACTGTGCAACACATTAACCAGACAGTATTCCTTGGTCATCCATAAAAGGAAACTTGTGTGTTGTGGCTTATCAAATGAATAACACAGAAAACAAATAAAGGCATTGTGTGGGATTATTCACTTAAAAGAGTAAGTTGTGGCATCTGTTTTTAAAGGCATCTGTTAAGGGGAGGCACTGCAGAGTTATTCCACAATGAGAGCCTGATTTTTGAGCTCTATCCTGTATTGTAGATTTAATCACAGAGTGTAGCAGCTAGGAGGGCAAGCCATGTTTACAAAACAGAACATCAAAAATGTGATAGGTGCAGTGCTGTGGCAGTTTATATTAGAAGGAATAATTCAAGACTGTTCATAAGTTAAACATCATTACAGACAACCCGTGGACACTGCAAACTAATGGAAGCTTTGTAAAGCATGAAACAGAGAGATTGGGACAGAGAGAAAGAACTCTGTGACAGGAGCCCAAGATCAATAAAGTGGATGTGATAGTGGATAAGCAGGTGGAAGAGTTGTTAGAACTTAACAGCTTGCTGTAGTCACTTGTAAACTAGATAACACAGAGAACAGATTATGCTAGGACAATATTCACATTATTGTCCAGGCAGAGAGGGTGGAAGAAGACATTTTGACATTTATGCAGTACTGGTTTATTGCCTTAGTTGAAAGTGTGAGGGCTGGATCTGAAAACTGACAGAGTGTACCAAGTAGAGAAGATGTTTAGACAACAGTAGCAGAGAGGCAGGCATTCCCTGGTTTAGTTTCTTAGCCATTTAATGAGAGAATGGGTGCTAATGTAAGCCATTTGCCTTTTATTAATCGTGCAAAAGTTAAGAGGTGGAGAATTTCGCAGTACGGTACACCAAAAAAGACTAAAAATGTCTGCAGCTTTGTTGCATATAAAACAAGCAGGGATGTTGTTTTTTTGGGTATCCAAAATAAAATGGCAATTTTGACACACTATGAAGGAAGCAAATAGTTATACGATGAGGTTATAAAGGACCGGATGCAGTGGGAGGATGGGGCTGGGGAAGGAAATGTAGTCGAGAGAAAGATGAAGTGAATGGAGGATTCTGGAAGCACTGCAGCAAAGTGTGATGCAGACTGGAGGTTGAGAGGAACTGGGGGGGGGGGGGCAGGATTAATCACATCACCCTGTACATTGACCAGAATCATTAAGGTTGTATCCAGGATCCTGATCAGAATGGAAAGTGTCTAAAGGCTAGATGACTGGGTAAGAGAGGGTCACCTATGAAGTCCTCTATTGGAAGGTGAGGGTTGTGGGGCAGTACAGCCAAGCTGGAGGAGGAAAATGAAAGGATGTCCACAAAGGAGAATGTCAAGAAGAAAGGGGGAAGGCAATATGGAGACGACATCTGTGTAGAAGAAAAGAAGATGGGATGTTGAACCCTTCTTTGATTACCAAATGAGTGAGAAAAATTATTCCAAGCTTAGATCTTACAAGTTGAGCTAGGCACCCTAGAAGTAGTAATGTAAGTGAGAAGACTATAGCAGGAGGGCCATTGATCTGGATGCTTAATACTGTGCCTTTTCTCTGTTTTTAATTTCTTTTTTAGCATGTTTCAGTAGTGGAAATTCAAGAGGTAGAAGCAAAAACAGAGGCTGAGGAGTTTGGCTAGAATAGTAGTAAATATTATATTGCTGAAGGAAGTACATCCCCTAGTTTGCTATGATGGTCGAAGGAGGAAAGGAAATATGTGTGTGTCAAGGTGTTGGCCAGACTTGATAGTACCCCTTTTATAAATGTTGGGAAGAGTTGGAGGGCAACCAGTAATATGAGCACAAGGAGGTAAGACTTGTTCTTATATTTTGAGACTGAAACTGATGCTTATGGACAAGGGTGACTGAACAACAAAACTGTGAATTGTAAACTTGTGGAGTGTTCCACATGCACTTAGCACAATCAGCTAAAATTTGCAAAATCATTTTTTAAATGTAAAGTGTCATTTGCTGAAGGGAAACAAAATGTATAACCAGTTGGTTTACATCATCATGGTAGCCATTTTTAAACTCTGGATGCATATTATATGTTCTGATACTGTTAAAGGGGAGCAGGGGGTATAGTATATGTATATAAACATCAGTAATAGAGTTTAGAACCTACTGAACAAGGTTAATGACATTTAAAGTTGTGTGGGGATAAAGGGAGAGAGACCTGCTATCTGAGTGTATTGAACATATATGGCAATAGGAATATTTTTTTACAATGCAAGTTATAAAGCTAATTGCTGACAATGTTCTAACATGAAGGAAGCCACTCAAAACCATACCTAGGATATCTGGTGCCCATTCCCTTACAAAGTGTCTCCTTGTGTACTGTAACTATAGCCACAACTGTAACAAGCAGCTTGCTTGCCAGATACAGTTACTGCACACAATGAACATATATGCAGTATTGCAGTAAAAATATTCATTTATTAAGCTGCAGTAACCTCACTGTCACTATCTGTCTTTGGCCTAGCACTCTTGTGTGGGGTAATTTACTGCACTGTTATAACTTGTTGATACTTGTTAACCTCTGCTATCTCTGAAAAAACAAAAAAAAAAAAATCTTGCTTTTTTCCCACTTTTCTGAGATTTAAAAAAGTTCAGTTATAAGCTTGCTGTTCTTGAACTGTTTGTAAGTTTCTGTGAGGCCATTTTTTGCTTGGGCTAAAGGAAAGTCTCTCTGTTGATCAGTGGCAGTGAAAAACATTGAGCAGCCTGCCTGCCCCTGTGGGAGTGGTTACTGACTTGAAACTGTAGTTTTATTGGCCATTTTGGGTCAATTCCAAAACTCCTTCATCTTCCTCTCTTAAAACCTGGTTGCCTCATGGTTTTGGCATCTTTTCAGGCTTGTTGGCTGTTGGTGAAGCACCCACCAAGAGGAGAAAACACTGAGAGAAGAAAGGAGCCACTTTTGAGACTTTAAGTATTTTTCCTCTGTTTATTTGCTAAGTTTTTCTGTGTAGCCGCCTATTTTGAGCATTTTCTGGCTTATTAAATTTGATTTCTGCATTAGTAACTGTATTTAGAGCACAACCTAGAGCTGTTTACTGAATTTCCTGTTTGCACTTATTTTTAAAATCGTTTTTTTCTCAAAACTTGCATTTTATCTGTCTTTGGCCTAGCACTCTTGTGTGGGGTCATTTACTGCACTGTTATAACTTGTTGATACTTGTTAACCTCTGCTATCTCTGAAAAAACAAAAAAATTCTAGCTTTTCTCCCACTTTTCTGAGATTTAAAAAAGTTCAGTTACAGGCTTGCTGTTCTTGAACTGTTTGTAAGTTTCTGTGAGGCCATTTTTTGCTTGGGCTAAAGGAAAGTCTCTCTGTTGATCAGTGGCAGTGAAAAACATTAAGCAGCCTGCCTGCCCCTGTGGGAGTGGTTACTGACTTGAAACTGTAGTTTTATTGGCCATTTTGGGTCAATTCCAAAACTCCTTCATCTTCCTCTCTTAAAACCTGGTTGCCTCGTGGTTTTGGCATCTTTTCAGGCTTGTTGGCTGTTGGTGAAGCACCCACCAAGAGGAGAAAATGCTGAGAGAAGAAAGGAGCCACTTTTGAGACTTTAAGTATTTTTCCTCTGTTTATTTGCTAAGTTTTTCTGCATAGCCGCCTATTTTGAGCATTTTCTGGCTTGTTAAATTTGATTTCTGCATTAGTAACTGTATTTAGAGCACAACCTAGAGCTGTTTACTGAATTTCCTGTTTGCATTTATTTTTAAAATTGTTTTTTTTCTCAAAACTTGCATTTTATCTGTCTTTGGCCTAGCACTCTTGTGTGGGGTCATTTACTGCACTTTTATAACTTGTTGATACTTGTTAACCTCTGCTATCTCTGAAAAAACAAAAAAAAAAAATCTTGCTTTTTTCCCACTTTTCTGAGATTTAAAAAAGTTCAGTTACAGGCTTGCTGTTCTTGAACTGTTTGTACGTTTCTGTGAGGCCATTTTTTGTTTGGGCTAAAGGAATGTCTCTCTGTTGATCAGTGGCAGTGAAAAACATTGAGCAGCCTGCCTGCCCCCTGTGGGAGTGGTTACTGACTTGAAACTGTAGTTTTATTGGCCATTTTGGGTCAATTCCAAAACTCCTTCATCTTCCTCTCTTAAAACCCTCTATTGCGTGGTTTTGCACGTTTTTGTGCATAGTGCAACAGCGGGCAGCGCCACCTAATTGGGTTTAAACTATTCCTGGCTCCACAAAGTCTGCTCTTCACTTTTTCCCTTAGAACTGCTCTATCTCTCAATTTAAACACCATATTCTCATTCTAAGGCCCTTCACTGGTCCAATTAAGTAATCATACAAGTTAGCTCTATTAAACCATAAGCACTACTTACTCTTATACTCTCTGCGATTACCCTGTCCTCTATTGGTCCGTCTTAAATTCAGTTTCCCTGTTACTCTAGCATGTCCAAAGGTCAGTCAATGGTTTCCTCTCCAGTCCAGCTGGTGAATCTGGGAATTTTGAGGCAATGTTACAACTGTCTCATGTACACGGACAACCCTCTCCTCCTCCAAACAGGTTCAAATATATGTGAGAGATGCAACTATTTAGCCAAACTGGAGGCTGAGCTCTCATCTCAAAACTGGTGTAACCAGTCAGGAGGAGAAGGTAACCTCACACAACACAATTCCAGTATCACATAGTCCCACCACATCAGCGAACCAAACACATAAATACACAAAAACATACTGAGGCTCTAAATAAAAATCTACCTAAGCAACAGAGACCTCCAAAGCAGACATCCAAGCAAACGCTACCTCAAAACAAAACACACACAACACATAACCCACAAAGTCAGTGTGCCAAGCAGCCACAGCCCTTAAGGCTGAATAACACACCTGATACTCTTGTTATAGGTGACTCTATTGTCAGACACACTGATGTCCCGCTCACCAGGCTGAATAAAGAGAAGGTCACGGTGAGCTGCCTGTCGGGTGCTAGGATCCGACACATAATGCAAGCACTCAGGTCACTCCAAAGCAAATACAAATATGACTCAGTCATTGTACATGCTGGTGTGAATGACCTGAGACGTACCTCCCTGGACTACATGAAAAGAGACATAGAGGAGCTCTCTGATCATGTAGCCCAGGCTGGTATGACCCTGACCTTGAGCAGCATCTTACCCTCACCTAGAATGATGCCACAGTACAAAGACAAAATGATCGATTTTAACAATTGGCTAAAATTTTGGTGTCATTCAAAGGGGATCCAGTGTCTGTCAGCCTGGGATGACATGCTCGACAAGCCACGTTGCTTCGCTAGGGATGGCTTGCACCTATCACCACTGGGCTTTCGGATATTGGCAAAGGCTCTTTCCATCCCCATAGTGCCTTTTTTAGGCAAGGCTCAAAAGTCAAACCCACCCCCATAGACAGCACAAGGAACAAGAAACTAAGGGTAATGCTGCTAAACGCCAGAAGTCTTAACCTCAAGATGCACACACTCGAAGCTTTCCTCAGTATGGAGAACATCGATATCTGTGCAGTGACAGAAACCTGGTTCAAGGCTCCAGAGAGCACCCCAACACTACCAGGCTATACCTCGTATCATGCTTTTCGGCCCCAAAACCCGGACCGAACCACAAAAGGAGGGGGAGTTTCCATATTTATCAAGGATATCCACACCTCCAGGTTAGTGGCATTGCACGAAGTATTGGAGACCATCCATGTGCAACTAACAGTGGG
Organism: Protopterus annectens; assembly: GCF_019279795.1. Taxonomy (NCBI): domain Eukaryota; kingdom Metazoa; phylum Chordata; order Ceratodontiformes; family Protopteridae; genus Protopterus; species Protopterus annectens. The sequence continues at coordinate 898,167,762 of NC_056727.1, read as the reverse complement.
CAAGACTGCTTTTCAGTTTATAGCATCCTACAGACCACCCTCTCAAAGTCAGGAATCCCATTCGGCTTTCCTGAAAACATTGGAGAACATGAAGATCTCTCTGAACACAATTATATTGGGCGACTTCAACTACCCAAACATTGACTGGGAGCACTATTCAAGCCCCAGCACCTTAGCCCAAAGATTCCTGGAAATTATAAACTCAAATGCTATGGAACAACTAGTCTCCACTCCCACAAGAGGGGACAACATACTAGACCTGATCATTACCAACATGGGGACTCTATGCTCCACACCAGAAGTATATCCCTCATTGGTAAGATCAGACCATAAATTAATTTCACTGGATGTCCACATCCCGACCCCACCCCCAGCCCAGAAAACCACAGTGAAAAACTTCTCAAAAGTGAACTTCTCACTTCTCAAAACTGAAGTGGAATTCTTCAAGGCCCCAGGGCCAGTGGAAACTACAGCCCAAACTGCAGAATCCTATATAAATGCATTCTACGGACATCTCCAGGAATGCATGGATCATGCTATCCCAAACAAAACCAAGACCCAATCATCCAAAGGCAGGCATCCAGTCTGGTGGACCCCTGCCATAAATAAACTGTACAACAGAAGGAGGAAGCTACTACATGATAGAGCAAAATCCCTAATAGGGAAGGCATCTCTGATCAGTACTAGCAAAAATTATGATCCTCATAAAATCCTCCAAGGCCAGCTTCGAGAGAAATATTGCACAGGACACCAAAGACAATCATAAGGCTTTTTCAGTTATGTTAGAAACCTGGGATGCAACTCCCAGACTTGTTCTGAGTTGATTCTAAACGACAAAAAATACACTGAACCCACAGACATCGCCAATATCCTGGCAGACAGGTTCAGTGCAAACCTCTCCACCCCCCCCCCAAAAGAGCAAGTATCTATCCCGGCAGAGGGCTGCCTCCCAAACATCTCAGATGCTCAGGTGAAGGCTGCCCTCTCCAAAGCAAAAAACACTGCTTCCATGGGACCAGATGGCGTCCCAGGTTGCGTCCTACATGAACTACAAGAGGAACTAATCCCTCAAATAAAACAGCTATACAATCTCAGCCTCACTACAGGATATGTGCCCACAGCAACAGTGGTCCCACTCCACAAAGGTGGAGCCTCTACGGACCCTGGAAACTATCGCCCCATAAGCCTGACTAGCTTAGTCTGAAAGGCTATGGAAAGGATCATCTTGGAGCTCATAAACAAAGACATTGGGGACCTACAGACACTACAGCCTACCCAGTTTGGCTTTGTCAAGGGCAGATCCTGCCTTTTGAACCTGGTTGACTTCTTTGAAACAGTCACCAAAGCCATAGATGAAGGGAAGGTAGTCCACACAGCCTGTCTGGACCTTGCAAAGGCATTTGACACAATACCCCACTCGGGCATCATAGATAAGCTATCCAGCTTAAATATAAACCCCTATGTCACAAGATGGGTCGCAAACTGGCTCAAAGACAGTACCCACAGAGTTAGAGTTGCTGGAGCCATGTCAGACTCGAAACCGGTCACAAGTGGCATCCCACAGGGTTCTGTCCTGGGACCACTCTTGTTCGGTATATACTTTTCCGAGGTACAGGCAAACGTGGGAGGACTATGGCTCACCAAGTTCGCAGACGACTGCAAACTGGGTGCCATAATCAACTCTCCAGCTGACACAAACATCCTTCAAAAAGGTCTCACAGAGACAGATAACTGGTGCCAGCACCATGGTTTAAAGCTAAATGCCAAAAAATGTATAGTCATACCCTTTGGCAAAAACAATGTTCCCACAAATTACCACATAGGCGGAAACCCATTAAGTACAGAGAAAGTTATTAGGGACCTGGGGACCCAAGTTGATAGCAATCTCTCCTTTGAAAACCACATTGCCAAAGTGGTTAGAAAGACCTTCTACATAGCCCACCTCATCACGAAGGGTTTCACATCTAGATCAAGAGAGGTAATCGTGCCCCTTTATTTATCCCTCATCAGGCCCATCATAGAATACAATGCCCCTTTTGGGATGTACCTTACCCGACACCTGCAGCAATTAGAAAGACCCCAAAAGTATCTCACCAAGAGGATCAAGGGTCTCAAACAGATGCCATATGCTGCTCGGTTAAAAAAACTCCAGCTCTACTCAGTTGCATACCGCCTACTTTGAGGCGATCTATGCCTGACATACAAAGCTATGTCAAATCCAGAATTAATGGACATGCTCCACCTCAGTAAATCTAAATCCCTTAGTGCCACATGCTCGAGGGACTTGAAACTCAGCACAGAAATAAATAGAACTTGCTGGAGGGACAGGTTCATAACCCAGAGGCTCCCTTCGCTCTGGAATAGAATTCCAGTTCATGTGAGGCAGAGCACCTCACTGAATCTCTTCAAGAAGAATCTCGATAAGTGGATGGGGGATCGTAGGTTTGTCCCAGGGATTACTCCCGTGTCACTATTAGACAGAGGCACAGTAAACTAAACCTTAAAAAGGGCACAGTATACTCAAATCAAGGGGTGGCGTAAGCCATACAGAATCGGGCTTGGCTTATAATTGCCCCAGGGCAGATAGCCTAGTATGAACCTATGAACTTCATAAAGTAGTGCCAGTACTGGTCTTGTGTACCATCAGCACCCGCAGCACCTGCCAATCATATCACTTGACTGCACTTGAGGCATCTGCCTCTTTGCCCTTCCCTAGTTACAGCACTGAAGTCACTGTTTGTTAGAGGGAGTTTGACAAGTTATAAGACTAGGGTCTGATTTTATCACAGATTAGGTAGGATCTACAAAGTAGTGGTTACATACTTTTGTTATATAACGATTCAGAGCTCCAGACTTGAGGAAGGTAAAAAGAGGTGCTGTAATGAACTCAATGGGTCATGTGGAATACATCTGAGTATAGGTGTAGGTAAAGGAAAGATTAAAGTGGGATATACTCAAGGAACGTAGGAACTAAAGGTGATAGTTGCCATATTTATGAGTCTTACAAAGGGGAATGACTTTGATAAGGGGCTAAATATGGAGTAAGTTGTGAGGTAAATGTGAAAAGGAAGAGATAGAATAGAGGCAATACTACATGTATGGAACCTTGATAATTAATTAAATGGGGATTGATGAGGCAGTGATGAGGTGATCATGAGAGTAAGTGAAGAGGGTAGTGCAGGGATGGACCAGGGGAGCTTAGTGTAGGCTGCCTATATGATAGATGGCTAGCATATACCGAGGCCTATCAACACTTGAGGAAGCACTAGTATCTTGGAGGCACAACCAAAGACTGTGTGGACCTACCTATGTAGGAGCAGTAAATAGGTATACTGGGGCTGGGTGGTGGAGAATAACATTAAATGCAGGGGATAAATAGTCCACCTGAAAAAAAGAGAGAGTGAGAGAGAGAATATTAGACAGATTAAGAAAGGATAGGCTGGACATTGACTTTTTTCCAGGAGTTGAAGTTGTACAGTGGAGAGAGAAGGGGAAACTGAGGAAAATGGGGTTTAAATGTGTAGGGATGGCTTGTGTTGAGAAAGGAAAGAAAACAGGAGTGGGTATATTAGTAAAACAAGAGAGGGTTTGGATGTGGAGGAAAAACACAGAAGGAGGCTGCTGTAGTTATATGGTAGGAAGATAAGAGAGTCCAGGTTTGGTTGTAGTTTCATATTATGGCCCCAACACAGATGATACAGAGGATCTAGACCGATTTATGGCAAGAACTGAAGGGTGAGGAAGGATGAGGGATGCAGTAGCTTTGGCAGGGAAATTTTAATATATATGTTGATTCAAACTTAGGATGCATGTAAGGATAGAATTTCATGCTAAGAGTCAGAGAATGTCGAAGTCACAGATGAAGAGGTTTGTGTTTACGATATGGGGAGAGGGAGATGCAGGGAGAAGGGCAGTATATGTTCAACAGTAGTAGACTGGATAAGATGCTGGTAGATGACATGATACTGTGGAAGATGGAGGAGGTTGACATTCAGGATTAGGGGTCTCAGACCATGCCTTACAACGTTGGTGTGGAAGGAGGATAGGGAATTGATAAATACATATAGTTGGAACCCATAGCAATGGAAAAGTAAAGAAAAAGGGAAGTGTTTGCAGAATGTGGTGTGGGAAGTGGTAGCACAGAACAAGATGGCAGAGGGCTGGGACTAAGTTGCCTGGAAGGCTGAAATTATGACACATAGAGGAGCTGTGGATAGGGTAAAAATAGAAGAAAATATAAGAATAAAGGAGATAGAAGGACTTTAAGTAGTGAACAGATGCCACTGAACAATGCAGGAGAGAAGACTGCATTCAGCACCTAAGGAAAGAACTGCAACAGTTGGGGAAAATCTTAACTGCAGGCAGAAATGTAGGGGAGAGAAGCAGTATGTATAAATAAAGGGGTGATGAATGTTAAGCTACTGGTCTGACATTTAAACAATCGGAGGAGATAGACTTGGATACTGGGACTGAAGTCAAAGCAAAGTGGTTATTTAAGTAGTAATAGGGGGAAAAAAAGGAAGTATAGAAGATTTTATACAGAACTGTACAGGATGAGGGAGGAGAAGGATAGCGTGTTTGCAGAGTGGGAAATTCTGACTTTAGGACAAGAGGACCAGATTTGATTAAATAGCATCGTAACAGTGAAACATATGAAGAAAGGGAAACTGGGGGGACCAGATGACTTCCCCATAGGTTTATATAAATTGGTTGGATTTGGAACGGGGAGGAAATGGTGTAACAAATAAGGAAGGGAAGAAAAGGTACCAGAGTCAATGGGGCAAGCAGACAATGTAGTAATACGAAGGGAAGGGGAGCAGCAGGATGCAATAAACCATAGACCCAATTCTCGATGCAATAATGATGAGAAAATATCTGTAATGTATATACGTGCAGCAAAGTTAGATGTCATTCTGCTTAGGCTTCCCAGAGAAGTTTTGTGAAAGGTATGTTATCAACAGAACACTTGTGACTTTAAACACATTTCTGCTCCCCTACCCTACCCCCATTTCACTCCCCATATCATTAAACTTATAGTTAGAGAAACTCCACCCAATCAACTCCTACCAAATCAAACAACTTCCCGCCAATCTAACCCCTCAGCTATTCAAATATATGTCCTCCACCATAGTTAAACACAAACCAATCAAACTTAGTCACATACCATTCTCCCTCCTACAGACAGCAATGTCCTATAAATCAATAAAAATAGTACTCGTACTCGCCAGTCTATACACAGCACTGTTAATCTTATATTTAGCCACAACACTTACAAATAAAACAACCATAGCCAGATATACTACAACAATCTAGCCCTAAATCAAAGACACTACTCCAATATCTCCCCCCCGAACTATTTAACTATTCTCCTCCCTACATCTCCTACACCAAAATCAAAACTAATGTTACACCAAATACCATTTCATTGCCCTAAACTCAACCCCGAAAACCAAATACAACCCACTATATACTTACCTTATACTAAAATTACTACAGAATAGTGACATATACCTAAATCCCGGACCTAAAACTCAAGCAAACTCCAAGAGTCTAAAACTATTCACTATCAACCTAAGAAACACATGCAATAAAATAACCTCCCTGCATACATGGATAGAACAAAACAAACCAGATATACTAGCCTTAACTGAAACCTGGCTACACCCGAGTATAAATGATACATAAATTTTACCCCCCCCCAATTTCAAATTACATAAGCTAGACAGACCAATTAAGAAAGGTGGAGGGATAACTCTTCTTTATCCTTCCATATTGAACATAGCTCCATATCCACACAGTATACCCAAATCCCACAATGCTGAAATACTTATAACCATCCTAAACCTTAATAACTCTAAAAAACCTGCATCATCATAGTCTACATCCCACCAAGACATAATATACCAGTCCTGGAGAATATACTGTCCTGGACTACTGAAAACATCAAGTTATAAACAATCATCCTAGGTGACACAAAAATAAATTGGCAATCCATCACAGCAAACTCCCCAACCACAAGTATTAACCTGTATGGCTATAAACAGCTAATTACCAATGCCAAGAGGTTCAACAAAGACCTTACTAGCCACTCAACCCTAGATTTGGATCCTTCTACCCCACCCAACCAATGTCTCATCCTCAGGAACACTCACAATCTCACTAAGCAACCATCTTCCAGCTTTCGTTATTAGAGTCACTACCAACCTCCCTAAAACAACATACCATTGAAACTATTAGAAATACAAAAAGACTATCAACAAACACTCAACAACTATTTAATATTAACTGGACACTGTTAAAATTTCTACCCCTCAACAATGTAATACAATACATCAATACAACCTTCATGACAAATAATTGATAGTCTTGCCCTTGTACAAATGAGAAGTGTAAAGAATACTAAAACCCCATGGTTAACCACTAACTATATTGATCTCATGAAACAAAATGGATGGACATAGCATGGAAATCATGGAAACATAACAACCCCCCCCCAAAAAAAATCTCCAAGCCTTTAAAATACTACAAAATACAGTAACCACACTGGTAGACAAATGCAAGTCATCCTACTACTCAAACCTCCAGCTACAACACAAAAATAACTCCCCAAAATTCTGACACTCAATAACTACTCTCCTCAGCCCAGGAATGAATAAGGATCTCTCCCCCACACCAAATACCCCCTTCACAAATAACAGAGGAATTTAACACTTAATATAATCTATAGCAGACCTACTCAATACCAAAAACAACTCAGGTCACCACTAACGACCTACACACAAACAACAACACAACACCTCCAACAATAGACCAAGTACATAACTACATCAATAACCAACAAAATAACCCCAAAATAACTTTCTCCTTTCAGCCAATACCTACCACTAAATTAAAGAAACTACTGCTCAAGCTAAAACCTTGCTCCACATCAGCAGACAACCTCCCACCCTAGTACCTGAAACTCACTGCCGACTCCATTGCATATCCAGTCAGCATCCTAATAAACAAATCTCGCTCAGAAGGCACAGTCCCCTCAGTATGGAAAATGTCACATATTACACCAATTCATAAAGGTGGACAATCCAGAAAAATATCCAGTTTCCACCCAATATCAATACTATCCCCATTAGCCAAGATCATGGAAAGGAACATTCACCAACAACTTAAGAAACATCTACTCCTAAACAACCTACTTACATGAACACAACATGGTTTCAGGTCATATTATAGCACATCCACTGCACTACTATCCTGTAAAAACAGTGTCAATGAGGCCAGAGATGAAGGAGACCTTGTATCAGTAATATTCCTGGACCTCTGAAAAGCCTTTGACGCGGTTCTGCACACGCTACTACTAGACACACTAGCAAACCTAGGATGCTCCACTGCCACAATTCAGTGGTTCTAAAGCTACCTACTTGATAGGAAACAAGCAATGAAATTGTCAAACCAACTCTCCTCCTTCATACAAAACCTTACAGGTGCTGCCCAAGGTTCCATCTTGGGACCCCTACTGTTTAACATATTTACTAACAAAATATACACCGCCTCTTCTCCAGGAACATTAATCCAGTATGCATATGACTCACTCTTAATCTGTACTTCTCAAACCCTCCTGGAACTATTAATTAAAACCCAGCAATCTTTCACAGCAATTGAATCATGACTCACAGAAGCTCAACTCTTTCTAAACCCCAAGAAGACCAAACTTATAGTCTGTCACCCCAAAAATACCACATTCAACCCAGACCAATTTTATATTCTTGCAGCTGACAAAACCATCACAGAAATAGTACAAGACACTAAACTGATATGTGTTATAATCAGCAACAAGCAACTTTGACCACCATATCCAACAAAACATCAAGCAGACAGATAAAAAACTAGGACTACTCTACAGAAACAGAAAATTCCTTATCACTCCTACCAAGACTACCCTGACTAAAACCTTCCTACTCCCTTCTCTATTCTGTGGTTCCTGTATACTAAGCAATTTACAAATGTCCAACAGGACTAAAATGGAACAATGCTGTAACAAAACAGCAAAGTCTGTAACAAACTCAAAGAACTGTATACATCATTGTATACCACTAAGGGAACTAAAGTGACTGTAATTACCTAACCAACTAACCTGTACATATATAAATACAACTCACAAACTATTATATTGGCCTTCTGACTGCCCTGACAAACCTAATCCAACACTACAAACCAAACAGACCACTTAGAACCCAAGGCAAGAACATTCTCAAAACATTCAAACCCTCTAGAAAAAACAAGAAAATCACTATACTCACATGCAGTTACCAAGGTATGGAATGCCCTACTAGCTAGCATAAGACAAATTCCAAACCTACCAGTCTTTAAATCTTCCCTAAAAGAACATTTAAACAAGTCATGGTTATGTATATGCCTAACTCCAGGCTAATACACTTCTTCCCTCTATATGACCCCCCACTACACTAACCTCCTCCTTCTAAACTAATCTACAAACAAATTCTATAAAGATAATGAAACTGTATACCTCTATGTCTGTAAAGCACTACTTACTTTCCACAGGTCCAGTTACTTTGATTGACCTACGCTTAATGGTGTCATGACAACAAAACACTTTTTTGCTAATAAAATTACTCTAAAGAAGATATTTGAAATGTATGAATGGATCTTTAAATGTTTCTACAATAGTACTATAAAACAACTGCATGTGCCTGCCTAGAAAGACTCTTCTAAGTGTCTCTCAAATATGTAACCTATTGTATAATATGTGTAAGCTATTGTATAACATGTGTATGTACAATATGTGTAAAATATATAAATGTGGAACTTTTCTCTCTGGGCCTCCACTGAAAATGGGTTTGTAATCCAGACAGACTATCCTGGTAAACAAATGTCAAATAAATAAATAAAATAAAATAAATAATACATTTCACAGGCTGAAGCAGACATAAGGAAATGGTAGGGCTTTTACAGTGTTAATGGACATCCAAAAAGCTTTTCTTTTATTTTGCTAGGATCTTATGTTCCAGACCCTCTGGCAGCTAGTAGGAGATGGACTTACCTTAAACAGAGTGCAGAAAAAGTATAAGAACCCTGGAGTATGGATTAAGGTCACAGTGGATATCTTTGAGGGAATCAGGATGGACAGGGGGATGAGGCAAGGCTTCCCCTGTCATCAGGATTATTTATATTGGTAATCGAGAAGTTAGCACGAAGACTAAGCAAACTTATGGAGAAACAGAGGAGAACACATATAAAGGAACATAACATTATAAAAATTATATATACGAATAATTTTACAGTATTATAAACATTATATATTTGTAACACTGTAAGAATTATTATAAGAACATAACATTATGTCTGCAAAGTCAGGACCTTCCACAGACCCAGGCAGTTACAGATCCACATGTCTGACCATCCTCATATGCAAAGCATATATATGTTATAATTATTATAAGAATTATTAGAATTATTATAAAGTCAGGTCATGCTTACTCAACCAAGGGGATTTTTTAAAAAGGTCACTAAAGCAATGGATGAAGGCAAAATGGTACACACCACATACCATGCAGACATAGTAGAAAAGCTAAATAAACTGGGAATAAACCCTCTTTGTCACCCCCCTGGATTGCCAACTGGCCCATAGTTAGGATGCAGATAATCAAAATAGAGGAAGTTATCTCCACAAAGAGACCAGTTACCAGTGGAGTCTGCTAGGGTTCTGTGCTGGGACCTGTCTTATTTGGCATCTACTTTTCTGAAGTAAAAGCCACAACCAAAGGGCTTTGGCTGACTAAGTTAGCAGATGACTGCAAGCTAGGAGCAGTCATTGAATTCCCAAATGACGTAGCCATCCAGCAGGAAGGTTTGTCTCAAATAAATAACTGGTTTCAAAATCATAGTCTGAAACTAAATGCCAAAAAATGCATTATTGTATCATTTGGGGAGTCATCTACCACATGGAATTACCCCATTGACAATATAACCCTAAGAGTTAACCCAGCTGTTCAGAATTTGGGAATTTATGTGGACAGTGACCTAACCTTTGACAAGCATGCATCTACTGTTGTAAGAAAGTGCTTCTATATTGCACAGATTAAAACAAAGGTATTGTGTCTAGATCTAGGGATGTCATTGTCTCCCTTTACTCAACCCTCATTAGGCCAATCGCTAAATATAGTGCCCCTTTTGGCATGTATCTGTCCAGACACATGCAACAAGTGGACCACTCACTCACAGAGATACCTTACTGAAAGGATACAAGGCCTAAACAACATGTTCTACATGGACCGTCTCAAAGCCCTGTCACTATGCTAAGTATCCTACAGACTGCTAAGAGGTGACCTGTGTCTGGCATCCAAGGCGTCCTATGACCTATTACAGATGGATTTACTGTACATCAGCAAGTCAAATGCCATCAGAATTACTCAGTCTAGCAATCTAAACCTCTACTGTGATATCAACAGAATGGTTTGGAGGGACAGGTATATTTCACAGGCAATACCCCTGCTATAGAACAGGCTCCCCATCCACATAAAACAAAGTTCCTACCTGCCATTTTCAAGCACAAGTTAGACCTATGGATGGCAAACAGAACATTTACCCCAGGACTGACAGATGCATCTCCTAAATACTTTATCCCACGCATGGGTTCCATCAAAATATGTATTGTATGATCCTAGCTATTCTCATTAGGGATAATATATCATTATTGACCATGGGATGGGTAAGGCCAGTCTATAACCAAATGGGATAGTTTATTTTGAACACAAAAAGGGAAACGGTCTAGGCTTAAAATGACCCACAAGGGCAGCTAGCCTTGTACTTACCTATGAACATAGCAGTGTGAATTTATTTGCAGATGATTATATGTTATTATTAGAGGAGTTGGTGAATTGCTGCTTTATTTAAACTGCTTTTTGCTGTTGTGACTGTGATGTTATGCACTTTGAATTTCTAGTAATTCTGCATTATGTAGCATAGGCTTGATTCAGACTTGCTGAATCTAGACTGTTCAATATCAATCAGCTTTTCACTGAGATACTGAAAGATCTGAAGCATCTGTTGCTTCAATTAACTATAAGTGACTGTTTTTGATCTATTGTATTTTTAATTTGTATTTGCATTCTACTGTCTGTATGAATTGTCTGAACGGTTCTTTGCCACATTTTACTGTATACTGTACCAGTTCAGCTGTAGCACAGCTAAGTTCCCAGTTTGCTGTTTCGGGGTCTGTTTTGTAACTTCTGAGCATCAAATCCAAGCCATCTTGGTTGGTGAAGGTCCTTCCGCACCCTTGCAGGAAGTGAGTGCTGACTGAGTCCTATCTAATCAAGGGTGATTGGATTAGACCTCAGAGGAAGCATCCTTATTGGCTAGTTTGAGTTAAAAGGGTTATTTCTTGCTTTATTCAAGCCCTGCATTTACTCTTGTTTGTGTGTAGCACACCAGTATGTGGTTATGTTGGTGGTTATAGAAGCAAATGTTTTGCTTGTTAAATTTTCCCTTAGTACTTTGCTTGTGCTCCTTCAGAAGTTTTTCTTGGCCCTGCTTTACTGTTAGGTGGAACACTAAGCTAGCCTCAGAGTTACCAACACACCTCTCACCCATTAGCCATTCTGAAGTGTGACCTCTTTTCCTGACCATATAAATTTATTAACACTATGTATGGACAATTTCCCACAGTTTCTTCAGCCAACTTGGTCGACATGGGCATCCTGAGGCAGTGTAGCAACTGCCTCATGTTCATCGACAACCCTCTACTCCTAGTCCACACAAACTCAACATGTGAGAGATGCAACTATATTAAGAACCTTGAATCCATGCTCTCTCACACACCAGTCAGTACATATGACAATGTGCAGGTTGTCAGCATGCACACCTCACCTCCTACTCCACCCAAAGCCATATCACACATACCTACATATGTGGAGGTCCTCACCAAAATCGTACCTAAACACCAGAGACTTCCCAAACACAAACACAAGCACGCTATGCATAATACTTCCTCTGCAGAACACAATATTCATAACAGCTCATGCACCAGTGTCTCACTTGTCAAGCCCTTAAGACAAAACACAAAACCAGACATATTAGTCATAGGTGATTCCACTGTGAGACACACAGATGTCCTTCTCACCAGGCTGGATGATGAAAAGGTCACAGTCAGCTGTCTGTCAGGTACCAGTGTATGCCATATCACACATGCACTTAAGTCCCTCAACAACAGGTACTGTTATGACTCTGTCATAGTCCATGTTGATGTGAATGACTTGTGATGCACCTCTCTGGACTATATGAAGAGAGACATGACTGAGCTCTTGGACTATTTGTCTCAGGCAGGTATGTCCCTAGCTTTAAGCAGCACTTTACCTTCAACTAGGATGATGTCACAATACAAACAGAAAATGATTGACTTCAATAACTGGCTTAGTTTCTGATATCATTCTAAGGGGATCCAGTAGTTGTCATCCTGGGATGACATGATCGACAGACCTCAGTGCTTTGCCAGAGATGATCTTCATCTGTTAACCATGGGATTTTGGCTACTGGCTAAGGCTCTTGCCACCCCCATAGTGCCTTTGTCTGACAATGTCTTAAGGACAAAATTCCTGATGTAAAGACTCCATCTAAAAACAATCTTAAGGTTATGCTGCTAAACGCTAGGAGTCTTACCATGAAACTGCACTCAGTGGAAGCAGTCCTCACCTTGGAAGATGCAGACATTTGTGCAGTCACAGAGACCTGGTTTAAGGCTGTGGACAGCACCCCATCCATACCAGGTTACACGTCCTTCCACATCTTCAGACCATAAACTGAAGGTGTGAAAACTAAAGGAGACGGAGTATCAATATCCATTAAAGAAAAAATACACCTCCAGATTGGTTAAATGGTATGATTCTCTGGAGATGTTTCAGGTGCAATTAACTGTTGGTAGGACACCTATTCAAGTCATTGCCAGCTACAGGACCTACTAAATGAATCAGGACACCCACTCTGCCTATTTGGATTGACTTGAGTCTATCAAGCTACATGCAAACACCATGGTTTTGGGCAACTTTAACTACCCATCCATTGACTGAGTAAATTATTTGTGCTCAAACTCACTTGCCCAAAGGTTCCTTAACTTCGTTAACTCCAGTGCGCTGGAGCAGCTGGTTGAGACCCTCACAAGGGGTGCCAACATCCTGAATCTGGTCTTACCAATATGGGGGACCACTGTAGCACCCCCACTGTGAAATTTTCCCTGGTGAGATTTTACCACATATTAGTCTCATTAGAAGTAACTATCACACTTGACCCACTTCTAGCAGCAACTAAACTAAAAAAACTTCTCCAAAGGAAATTATAATCTCTTACGGGATGGTATAAATAGCTTCACTGCACCTCCCCCCTCAGATGGAACTAGCAACTATGCCAAGTTCTACAGCAATGCTTTATACAAACACCTTAATAACTGCACTGACTCGGTTGTACCTGATAGGACCAAAACAGGAGGAAGAAATTGCTGTCTAAGAGTAAGAGGGAGCAAACCCTGAACTGGAAACACTCCCTCCTCAGCTTAAACAAGCAAATAGGACTTGTGAAGTCCTCCAAAGTAAACTATGAATTCAAATTAGCTTCCTCAACTAAGGACAGCCATAAGGCATTCTTTAGTTACATCCATAACCTAAAAGGAAAGGCCCAGATTTGTGTCAAACTGGTAGTTAATGATACCACATATACTGAGCCTGTAGACATAGCTAACCTGTTGGCTGACAGGTTCTGTGAAAACTTCACATCCCTGTCCCCACCACACATACCCCATGACATCCCTACCACCTGTCTACTACTTTGTATCTCTAAAGAGCAGGTAGTAAATGCCCTCTCTATGGACAAAAACACATCTATGGTACCTGATAATATCCCAGGCTGTGTTCTATATGGGCTCCAACAAGAATTAGCAACACCATTTGGCACCCTTTTTCAATCATAGTCTAACCACCTGCTTCATACAAGATGAAGAGAAAATGGCCACCATTATTCCCATAGAGCGAGGAGGAGGGAGTGCCCTTTACTTTTACAGGACTGTCTTGCCTAGCCCCCATGGCAAAACAAAAACAAAGTAACAAAACAACAGTCCAGCAGACTGTGGCAAATTAATGCTTTATTATAGCATAAATGAAAAGAGCAACAACAGACCGGTTTCAACTACAAAAATCAAACAGCCTTCATCAGTGTCAGTACAAATACTATAACCCCATTGCTCTGTTTATACTCAACCTGTCACCATTTAGCCATCTCTTTACTAAAGGGATTCCTTGCATGCACCCAGATATATGAATCTGGCCGACACTGTTTTTCTTTTTTCTTTTGCCTGATAGAGGTTCTACATATGCAAGGCAGCATCACGTGCGCATATATTGATTTTGACTAAGTGATTTCACAGCAAGGGCTATTATTGTTTGTCCTTTTTATTTGGTTGCTTAAAGTAATCCAACTCCTTTTTCATAGATGGGAATGGATGCAGCATTGCTGTTGATGGTATCTGCTCTTGACCATTTGGTGTTTTAACCTTGAGTGGCTTTTTGTTTTCTGGATGAAAGAAATGAACGTAGCGTTGCTGTGGATGTGGATAGTCCCATTTTCATTTTTGAACAGGGGCTTAGTTAACACGCTTTGCTAACTATTTGTACCTATTTGCAGGACAACAGTGTCAGAAATCTTATGATTATTAGTGGCTGATACCAATCATTGGGCACATCCAGATTTATTCCCTTGGGTGTATACATTTATCTGAGCACATTCAATGTTTCCATATCGTGAGTTTTATACACTTTTGGTTTTTGCTCCTATCATATTTGTGTATTAACTAGCTCTGTTTATAAATTTTAATCTTGTATTGCCTATTCTCTATTTAACTTGTAATGACTGTTGGAGCTTTTCTCCTCAGGCCTCTACTGAAAATGGACATATATCCAGCTAGACTAGCCCGGTCAACAAATGTAAAATAAAATAAAATAAATAAATAAAATAAATTATACCCCTATATATACAAATATACCTATAGATTCTATATACTAAGTGTTTAGTTATTGGTTTGGCTTCACATATATATTTAAATTTTTTGCAACCTTTATTGATCAGTCTATCAATAATGGATTTGACTAGGATCCTACAGGGACTATCAGCGGATCGAGATGATCTGGGTATTTTGGCTTGGGACATTCTAACAATCAGAATAATGGCCTGCATTCTCCAGAACCTGACAATATGTGTATTTCTCATTTTTAAAGACTAACTAAATGTATGAGGTCTTTAAGGACCAATGTGTAGCATTTCAAACTCTTCAAGGCCTACCAAGCTAATGTATTTCACCTGGAGGCCTTAGGGTGCGTATACAACCCTTGGTAGGCAATAGTGATACCGAACTGGTGGAACAATGGGCTGTAGCCCAACAAAAAACCTTTATGGGGTTCGTAGAGGTTTTGGCTGCCTGTTATGATTGGGTCATTGATATGGGTATAGCTGAGGTAGCCAAAATGTGTGAGGAAACTAAGAATTTTGAGGGGCAACCATCATATACTACATGTCTAAGCAAACTCAGTCAGGAATTACTCACTTTAGAACAACAACTCAAAGAGAGGATAATGCGCAAGTTCCAAAGGGATTTGGGGGATTACAGTAAGGGTAACCTATTCAGTTTCAATAAACATGTCAAGTTTCAGAATGTGAATAAGAAAGTTTTGAAACAGAAATGACCTAGGCTGATTATGAAGAGGTTGACTTCCCCTCATTATGATACATCAGGGGATGACTCCTCATCAGTCACAGACCTAGATATAGAGTATACCCCAGATTCTCCGCTATCTAAATGTAGTAATTCACAAAACCCTTTAGGGGTAGACTGAGGAGGGCAGGGAGAAAACGTACCAAGTATAGACAGAATAGAGGGATTACTCAGACTAAACTAATGCCTTCGACTTTTAGGGGTCACCACAGCAGAACTCTGGTCTGCTAATGATTGGCAGTGGATTTTTATAGTGCTGAGGTGCCAGCCTGATGCCCAACAAAGAAAGCACATGCATTCATGTGCACGCCTACCTGCATGTCTTTAAACATCACTCAACTGCAGGGAGGACATGCAGACTCCACACAGAAGGCACTCCAGTCAAGAATCGAACCAGAGAAAATCTTGCTGTGAGGCGACAACGCTAACCGCTGAACCACAGTGGCCTATTCTAATGGTTCAGAATTAAGTATCAACAGCAATGTGTTAAATATTTCTTCATCACCTTTGTCACAAACTCATATTCAACTACTTAATAAAGGGCTGAACTTTATGCCTGGCTTTTTTGTTTTTGAAGACACTCTTGCACAGGATGTTATATCCTTTTGTCGATTGCTAAACTTAAAATTACATTTTCAATCATCAACCAATTTTGGACATGAGAATGTTTTTAAGTATCACAAATCAAATTTCATACTTCCTATGCATCATAATGTTCAAATGTTTCAAACATGCATTCTCAAAGATCTACATTTTCATTCTAGGGAATTCAGGATTAAGCCTGACAATCTCTCAAACATCGATCATAAGGCTATACAGGAATTGGAAATCAACAAGGATTTGGTCATTCTAACTGCTAAGGGTGGGGCAGTGGTTGTTATGGACTGGACACAATATAATGCCAAAGCAGACAGGCAACTGAATGATGGGTGTTATTATATATGTATGCCCTTAGACCCCACTTTCAGTTTTAAGAAGCACATTGATGAATTTCTTTTGTCTGCTAGGGAGGAGGGCATTATATCTGATATAACTTTATACCACTTAATGGTGTCTGACCCTAAGAGTCAATGTATTTATTTTCTTCCAAAAATACACAAAGATCTTCATCATCCACCAGGCAGGCCCATTGTCTCAGGGAGGGGTTCCATTACGGAATCCCTTTCACAATTACTGACAAAATATTTACAACCTTTATTAAAATGGGTTTGGTCAAGGATCCAGGATACTACAGAATTCCTGCAAATCATCTCAGAGATGCAATTGGAACCGGGCTGGTTGTTATGTACTCTAGATGTATCAGCGTTGTATACCAACATTCCCTATTGGGTTGGGTTACAAGCACTTGAATATTGGCTGTACAAGTCAAAACTCTATCTACCTGGTTTTAACACTTTTTTGATCTAACAAATGCTATTGGCAGGTTCAGGGCACAGCTATGGGGGCATCTTTTGTCCCCATTTATGCCGACCTTTTTATGGCCCATTTAGAGGAATATCTTATTTATGACAATGCACACAATATATATTTAGATGAAATTGACATCTGGAGGCATTATCTTGATGACTGTTGGTTGGTATGGAGATCTAATATAGAATATCTTTTGAAGTTTGTGGAGTACCTTAATGACAACAAATGGGGTATACAGTTTACAGTTAATTATGATGTCCAGAAAATTACCTTTTTGGATGTTTTAGTTACCAGAAATGCCGATCATACCCTAGAGACAGAGGTTTACTGCAAATACCCACAATATAATTCCCTTCTTCATGCTTCCAGTTTCCACCCACCACACATATCTAGGAACATTCCCAAATCTCAATTCCTTTGGATGAAGCGTATTTGCTCACATCCAGCCACCAATGAACATTTCAAGGAGGATTTAACGACCAGATTTAAAGACAGGGGTTATCAAATGGGTAACATCCTCAATGCTAGAAACTGGGTATCAACATTGGATAGGAGTGATCTTTTAAGGTATAAAAAGAAAAAAACAGGGTAATAAATCAGTGATCTGTTTGGTAACCACCTATGGAAGAAACACCAATGTGTTATTGAACAGTGTCCAAAAACATTTGAACATTATTTTAGCAGATAGTAGGCTTTCTGAGTTTCTACAGGATATATATCTTTTTTCCTTTTGAAGAGGGAGAACTTTAGGCTCGTATTTTAGTAATTTCAAACATAGCCCCCAGAATATTCAGGACTCTACACAAAGAACTTTGACTGGTGACCTACTTATGGATTGTGTCCCTTGTGGACACTGCACTCATTGTCAGAGGGTTACAAAATCCAAACAATTCACCAGTAAGAACATGGGAACTGTATATGACATCAGGTTCTACACCAATTGTGGTGCCGACTGGGTAATCTGTCTTGCGACATACACCTGCGCAGTCTTTTATGTAGGGCATACTTCCAGACCCTTAAGGTTACGCATATCTGAACACTGCAGTGACATTAGGACTAGAAAATCTAGCAATGCCCTTTATAAACCTTCATTGGTACATAGGAATGCAAATTTTAGATTTACTGTTATAGACAGGATCATGGGTAACAGGATCAATAAAGCTGGATGGCATTCAATATTAAACATAAAAGAAAAGAAGTAGATTATTAAGTTGGGTGATTTATTTCCACCAGGTCTCAATGAGAATTTTTGAAGAACCAATGGGCTTCAATATTGGTGACAGGTTGAGTATAAAATAGAGCAATGGGGTTATAGTATTTGTATTGACACTGATGAAGGCTATTTGATTTTTGTAGTCGAAACCAGTCTGTTATTGCTCCTTTCATTTATGCTATAATAAAGCATTAATTTGCCACAGTCTGCTGGCCTCTTGTTTTGTTACTTGAATTTCTTTATTTTGGGGCCGTGCAGTTGCTGCGCTTGCAGGGGCTTCTTTAAGAACAAAAACAAAACTCTACGGTGGTGGTGTCTTTAAAGGAGAACAATGGGATTCTGTTCAGAAATGCTCAACATTTCTACACTTTTTGTCCCCGTTTTCCAATCCTGTTAAAATCGACTAATAATGCAGCATTTTGAAACTGTTGTTAATCCAAATGTTTTACAGGGAAAGTACTGAGCCTTACCGTACTGTACAAAAGCTTTCTGTCGTCTCCAAAATGCTGATGTCAGGACTAGGGTTGCCACTTTTTAACAAGGGCAAAGTGGGGCATGGGGGTGTAGTCAATATGACAGGGGGTGTGGCCAGCATGACACTGACCACACCCCCACCACGACATCACCAGAGTTGTTAAAGGAGATGCAGTATTAGTTATGGATACAACATTGTGACATTACAGCATACTGAAAACTCAAACCATTTAAATGAAGTGAACTATTACTGCAAACACACACATTAATCAGTTGTAACAGTAAATAAACTTTAAAGGAATAAAAAAAACCACTACTCATTAAACAGACACTTGTTTATTTAAAAAGTTAAAAAATTCATAAACCAACCATTACTCTTCAGAAAGAAAACTTAAAAAAATCTACATACCACATACAAGCCAAGTATAAAATTAAGACTTTTTATTGTCAATTAAAGCTAAAGTAAAGAAAAAACACAAAACTACATACCCTAGTACTACATACTGCAACCTAGCAAATTAACGCTAAACAAAGAAAAAGACAAAATTACAAACTGCACCCTAGTACTTTATACTGCACACTAGTACACTAAATCAATTTTTTTTAAAGTGTATTTTGAATTCAATTTTATAGCTTGAAGAAGGGCCCAATTTGAAACAATATTTAAGTAAAAGTCATAACATTTTATCCGGTAATTTCCACTCATCATTAGTTCAGCTTTTAACAAGTCCACACTACATCGGTTTCGCACATCTGTCCATTTACCTTTCACCAAAGAAAAAACTCTTTCTGCAAATGCGTTTGAGGTCGGTATAGATAAAACCCTAGCAATTACTGGATATAGTGTAGTCAGTTCAGGGCCTTCTTTGAAAAGCTTCAGCCACTTCTCTCCTGGGGGTCAAGTTTGTGTTACATAACTGCTCGAGAGAGGGCCTAATTGCCAAATAGTCCCTAAAAAGATAATCTTCATGTACATCCTGCAGACTCAGGGCAGTGGTCACATTAAGCAAGTCACTGAAGATAAAGGGCTCATTTAGAGATAATTTAGATAGTGTAAACCAGTAGTTGCTTTCAGTATAATCAATCCACTGTTCCAGGTATTTCACTGCTGCCTCCAAGAACACAATGAAGTCTCTTTTCAGTTTGTTAGCAGAAGTGCTGTCTAATGTGCTCATAAGTGCCATAAGTTTCTCCAAAGAAAGCAGCCCAGACCGACGGTACAATAACCAAAAAACAAAAAAACAAGCAAGCACTAAAAATAGTTGTATCTTTCTTTCTTCTTGTTATTGTTTTTGCCTCTGATAATTGTCTGTCGTGTGGCTAATATTGGTCAATGCAGCATTTCATTTTTTGAGGTGTTCCCTCCAAAGAAAGCACCTTCAGCTCTTGCCTGCAGTTTTTGCTTCAGAGAGACCATTACACAAAAAGTTTCAATGGCAGTAAGTGCTGATTTTTCCAATGTACTTATATGTTCATTAAAATCAACAAGAACAGCACAGAGAAAGTACAAATAGTACTGGGGCAGCGTAGGCAATTCATTCTCACCATGCTCATTAGTTGAAAAGTATTGCCATATCTGTCCAAAAGGCCATTCACCACCCCTTCTTCTTTAGAAAAATACCTCACAACAAGGGGAAATAATTTTATGTTCCCCTTGTTGGAAGCATCTGATGAAATTGCAAATGAAGTGCCTGGTTTTTGAAGGTCATGCAGGAGGCATTCCAATGAGTGCGGTCCCAAAACATTTTTGACTATGGTTTCAGCCTTGGTTCTGCCACAAGATAGTTTCTTTGCAGTGTCCAAGTCACTGTACAACTGGCTGGCCAACTTTACTACACAGTCCAAGCTGTTATAGGAGATATTGTGCTTAACAGCATGGAACACCTCAGAGGCTTCTGCTGCAATGATCCTAAGTTCTGGTCCCTCAAGGTTTGCGTTCCTTGCCCACTTTGTCATCAGGTGAGTGCATTTAGCTTGAAGAATAGCAGTCTTATGTTGTTCAGTTGCCTCATGTCGTGCGACATCGGTTCTTCCACCGTGGGTCACTAGAAATTCTCTCTTGCAGTACCAGCAGAATGCTTTGACATCATTGCATCTCTCTATCCAGTCAAATTCTGTTTTCCAAACGTCCTGCCACTTGCACATTCTCTTGCTGCAGGTTGACTGTGATGAAGCTGCTGCTCTCTTCATGCTTGAATCTGTACTTACCTGATATGCAACATATTTACCAAGACTGTGTTAGTAGGGTGCAGTAACATACTGCTGCACAGCACAAATGAACTGGCTTAAAAAACATTGGCACACGAAAGAACTGGCTCGAAAAACATTGGCATGTGAAAGAACTGGCTTGAAAACCATTGGCACACAAAAGAACTGGCTTGAAAAACATTGGCACATGAAAGAACTGGCTCCAAAAACATTGGCATGTGAAAGAACTGGCTTGAAAAACATTGGCATGCAAAAGAACTGAGGAATGGAGCAGAAAAGAGTTATTACAAACAGTCTGAAAAAGGTCAAATAGTAAATGAGGTAATGTAGGGGGCATTTTGGCCATTGAAAACTAACATTAATACAGCTTGTAGAAAATGAAATGCATTATTTTTACCACCGAACATGCCCACCTCACCCCACCCATCAAGAAAAAAAAAAGTTAACCACATTCACTGAACCAAAAAACACTAAAATGAATGAGAATGCACAGTGGATACCATAGACCTGATTTAGCTTTTGACCACAGCAGTTAAAAGAAATGTATGGCACTAATTTACACAGTGCAATGATCTATTAATGAACATGCCCAACAGCAGCACTGGTCGTAATCGGATTATAATGAAAACAGTACATAAGTTTATTGAAGACACCACTAAAACACAAAATACAAACTTTGCTACTTATAAAAACAAACTACCCTGTAACAACAACATGGTTTAGCACAATCTCAAATACATTGCATTAACTTCTGAGCATCCATCCACAAAAAAAAAAATAAACAGGAAAAAAGTCCGTAAACATTTTAACTTTTATAAATACTTCTTGCAAGAGAAGTAATATAAACTACAATGTACAGCAGACTCCATGGGCTCCTTTTACCTCAAAACATAGCAATTAAGAGTAATTTACCCAGCACAGCAATGCAATAAACAAGCCCAAGTAAAAGCAGCACACCCATATTCACATTACAAGCAAAGCAGTACATTTTAACCTTATTAAAAATGCATAATAAATTAAATGCACACATTTACAAGTATAAATGAAAATAATCTTGAAACAGCTTCAGCAAATTGGCAACATGTACCTACTAGAATAATAAATGAATTACATTAACTGTTAACATTCCCCCTCAAAAGGTAGACTTGTACCACATACACATTGACTTGCAGGAACTAACAGGAAAAATTACCCAAACAGTATATCCTAACTTCCTGAAAACAGCATTAAATTGCACACATTTCCATACAAAAAAGTGCAAACTATGCTCGAACATTTTCTATCTGCAAACAGACAATACCCAGATAAAGCTACGACAATAGAAATACATCACACTAAATTTATATTTCACTGCCCCCCACCAGAAATAAACAACTTCTATACACAATTCAGCCTTTTAAAAGTAATGCTTCCAAATCATACCCCCAAGAGTAATAACAATTACATATACATTTAGGTTTTATACCTTTAAAAACTACTACTCAAAAATATCAAAATAACCACTGCACAGATTTAAATACTGCATACTGCACCCCCATCTACCTCTAAACATTAAAAAAAATAAACCACAATATATTCCCATTTTAAACTACTACTCAAAAATCTCAAAATTACCACTGCACAGATTTAAATACTGCATACTACATCCCCATCTACCTCTAAACATTAAAACTTAAAGCACAATATTCCCATTTTAAACAACTAAAGCCACAAAATGCTATTATGTACTTACCGCTATCACAGTTATTGCTGGGCTAGCTTGCTTCCTTCCTGCTGGAATGGCTAGTTGGATGCTCAAGTGGTGGCTGGGCTGGCTGGCAAGCTCCCTTGCTGGCTAGCAGGCTCCCTTGCAGGCTGGCTGGCTAGCTTCTTTGCTGGCTGGCTGGCTTCTTTGCTGGCTGGCTGGCTTCTTTACTGGCTGGCTGGCTTCTTTGCTGGCTGGTGGCTTCTTTGCTTGCTGGGCTGGCTGGGCTGGCTTTAGAAACAGAAATCTCAGATCTTTTTCTTTCTCAGCTGTAGAGCTTAGTGCTCTACAGCTGCGACCTTTATTGGGCTCTTCTTAGTAAGTCCCCACCCCCTCCAATCCCTGCAGCCAATTACTGTGTTGCATTACCACCCGGACCTAGCAGGGAATCCCTCTAACTGCAGGTCTGGGTGGTGACGTAGCCGCATTGCCGTGGAAAAAACAGAAGTATTTTTGGCTTTTCTATGGCAATTGAATTTGCGATCGGGAAAAAGGAAAAAACTGGACTTTTAAAGTCCCACGCTTTGTGACTGCGGGAAGCGGGATGAGAGGGCTCAACCTGTGAGTGTCCTGCTGACAACAGGATGGGTGGCAACCGTAGTCAGGACTGCAGTAAACTGTTTGTACTTGGCTTGATGTTCCCTCCTCCCAAACTGACATCACATTGCTCTATTTGCATTGATACTCCCATTTTGTGATGTCAGTGCTCATTTGTCCTTCCCATGCCTCTCCTTACAATGCGGAACAATTTTTGTATGCTAGTGTTGCCTGCAGTGTGTTTCTCATAGTTGGATGTTCGCATACTTGCTTTTGCTCTTCTCTTTGCAGAAAAGGTAAACATTAATTTTATTTTTGGAGGTCCTGAGGCCTTGTCCTTACATTCATTATTCTTTACATTTGCAGCCACGCAATTCCAGTAAATCTGGTAATTACCTTTTTGCAACTCTTCTTTGTGGGCTGTGGTTAGCCAAAGTCAAAACTTAATTAAGCAGGAAAGGAGAGTGAAGCTTTCAGTGTGGAGATTGCAGGTGGCTTATTCCCCTTACAAAAGTCATTGATGTATTGTTAAGACGCTGGCTATTTCTGGACTACAGTAAATTTATTTTACAAACGGGTGAGTGGTTGCCTAAAGAAGACTGCCCAAAAGAAAGGGCTAATTACAGTATTTATATTCTGTTGGGAGTCTTCTTTAGGCAATTGTTCACCCATTTGGAGTTTTTCATTTTTGGTTTAAGCTGCTTTGTGATTATTAGTTGTAAATTGTGGATATAGATCTATTTTCAGTAAATACATGTACACATACAAGCTGACTTGATTTAACAGCAAGTAACATCAGACTGTACACCTCTGAACTGTACTGTTTTCACAGAATCATGTACAAAAAGAAAATAAAGAGTGCACCATCAGCTGAAATACGAACTTGTCAGCAAATAACTCCAATTAGCAGTCTATTGAGAAAGGTTTCGTTTATTCCAAATAAACAGGAGCTGCAGCAAGTCATAAAAGTTAAGCTTTCGCGTTTGACACCGCCTTCTTCAGACATAGAAACTAAATAAATCTAACTTCTTTTAAACACATGCTCACATGATGTCATAATTGATTTGATCTAATTTAAAGAGACAAGCATTCATAGAAAAAAGGTTACTATTTAAAACCTTATATTATTGACATCAAGTGCTAAAAACATTGCAAACATTAAAAACATTAAAAACATTTAAATAAATAAATTCTAATGATTTAAAGGTCTGGAAGCTAAGAAAGGCTTGATGGAAAGTCTTTCATTGAGTCCAAACCTATTTGCCTGTAATTTCACAATCCATTTACCCTCTTGCTCTTCTACTCTATTTTTGACATTGCCTAGCCTATTACCTGTCTTCACCAACTCAAGAACATGAAACTTGAAGGTATGGTTATCACCAACCTCAGCAACATGCCTAGCTAATGCATTCAACATTACTCCTAGATATTGCGTATATGTGTTCTCTAATCCGTTCTCTCAGGGATCTGGTGGTCATGCCCACATAAAACATCCTGCAGGACTGGCACTCAGCCAAATAAACCAGATTCCTTGACCTACAAGTTGCACAATGTTTAAAATCATAGCTTCTTTGTGTAGCAGGATGTAAGAACACATGGGTGTTGGCTATATATCTGCACTGATTGCAAGATAAACAAGCAAAAGTGCCAACCCTTGAACATGTACTGTCATTAGTACGGACTCTATCATAACAAAGTAGCCTATTCAATGACATCATGTTCTTATAGGCTACTCTAGGTTTGTCATCTACTAGAGATCTAATGTTCTCATCGATCATAAGGAGGTTCCAATGTTTATGAAAATGTCCATGACATATTTATTCTTGTTGGTGTATGGAATAGTTATCCTGTTAGTCCGAACCTTAGGTGTATATCGGGTAGATGTACAGGGAATGTCGTGCTTCTTGATAGTGGGCATCGCTATGTTGTCCCTCCTTAGATCTCCTTCAGAAACAGCTGTGAATACAGAGTTCCTGTTGTATCCCTTGTTATAAAATTGTCTGATAGATCTTTCATGTGTCGTTGAAAGGCAGTGTCAGTGGAAGTTAATCTAGAAACTCTGGTGACCTGATTCTGAACAATGTTCCTATATATATGCTGGGGATGCATGCTGTTTCTATGAAGTAGATTATTCCTCAACAACTCTTCCTGAACAGTTCTGTCTCAAAACCATGACCTGTTCTAACTATATTCACATCTAGAAAGTCTATGTGTTCAAGAGTAAGTAGAATCAAAACTCAAAAATCAGTTGTTCCATTAAGATAATGTACAAATTCTAAGAGATGTTCAGTTGTTCCTCCCACAATAAAATGACATCGTCCACAAATCTATTATAGAATAGTAGTGAGTCAAGAAAACAGAGTTCTGATTAAACACAAATAGCTGTTCCCATCGTGCCAGCACCAAATTGGCGTAGCGTTGGCACAAGGAGTGCCCATCGCTCGCCTTTGGTTTGTAGGTAATAAGAACTCCCATAACATAACACATTATTTTCAAGAACGATCTCAAGTAGTGACACACATCTATCAACCACATGCGTTGTCAAACCACTCTCCATCAAGAAATCTCTCAAGTATTCCAAGCCTATACTATTAGGTATTGAAGTAAAAGAGACTTGGCGTCCAATGTTACTAATATGCACATTTGATCGATAGGAAAAGACTGTGTGAATGTCGCTAAGTTCTCTAAAATTGGTAGTGTCCTTTAAAATGTGCTTGGTACTCAGGACTACTGGTTTCAATATTTTATCCAAATAAATCGACAACGGCTCCGTCAGCCAACCCTGCTGGATACTATTGGTGCAAGGGTGGGTCAGTAACATTTTGTGTATTTTGGGAGGCCTCTAAAAGATGGTACTAGAGGCTTCTCAACTATAAAATACTCATATAAACCATTGTCAATGACACTAGTCAGTAGTAGATCATATAGCATGGCATGAACATTTTTAATGATGTTATTTAAACTGTGTGCAGTAATAGGTGAATAGGTGTCAGTATCAGATAACATTGCTATCATTTTATCACTATAGGTGGTGTCGTCCATGACAACAACAGCTCCACCCTTGTCTGCCTGTCTAATGGCAATTCTATCATTCATTCTTAGATCATTTAAGGCATCTTTCTCTTGTTTGGTCAAATTCATAAAGCAAGGTTTGGCTTGATTATCATTGTACAGCTTAAATAAGTCATCCTCAACCGCTTGCTCAAAGGCCTCTAACAGCGGATGCGAAGGAGGAATAAAGGTGGACGGCTTCTTAAAGGCGGTGTGTTTATGCATTGCTTCATCTTTATTGCCATATAACAGTTTAAGTGCTAGATTTCTGGTAAACATTTTAACATCCTAACGATATCAGTGACATCATTGCCATGGGAGGGAATAAATCCTAAGCCCTTATTGAGAATAGACAATTCAAATTCACTCAAAGTATACTTAGAAATGTTAACCACTAAACAATCTGAGTCACTGAATGCAGGATGTAAAAGTTACCACTTAGGTTTTCGGTCGCCATGTTTTCTTGGTGTGTTGTGTTTCCTCTTCCACAAACTTCCTCTTGTTGGTTCTCATCGGACCAAGTCCTTTTCTCCTGGGGTCTGAAAGGTAATGGAAAGAAGGAAGGCCCTCCCCCAGTGCAAAGAGCTCATCTTCATGTTGAGTAACAAAAGAGTCAATGGTGAGCTGTTTGTTGCGTGACTCACTAACTTTCGGTCTAACAGATGCAGTTTGTTCTAGACGTGGCGCTGGAATGGAACCAGGATCGGAATGAATGAGCGCTTGCGTTGTAAAAACGCATGAACGTAATGGTGCGCTTTGATTCAAACTGTCAGTGGTTTCTCTAACCTCGTCCGAGGAACAGGAACTGAAGGCTCAGTTTCAGTAACTTCTTCCAATGACGTCAGTGAAGGAGGAGCAACCAATTGAGTGACACATGGCCCTGCAGATGAAACAGGAGGCGAATGTGAAAATGTGGATGGATCACTAACAGGATTCGATCTAGGAGCATGATTCTCTCTCGGCCATGAGAACACCCTGGAATGTCTAAAATCTAGGAAATCCCTCTGTAGCTTGCGTTTCTTGTCGTGCAAGCACTTTAAATCAAGGGAAGATAGCATTTGTTTCAAATCACCAAGCACAATATCACGCTGTTCACAATTCAACTTCCCACTTAACTCAGTGTATATACTGATAATGTCAGTCTTTAATTCATTGATGGAGAGATCATAGTGTTCAATTAGGATACTCAAATAAGAAAAACTAGTGTCAAGGTTGCATTTCTGCCATAACGCTAATAATCTTGGTTGTGAACTGCGAAAGTCGGCATTTTGAGGATTCTCAACCCTCTTGGCACTAATTTAAAACTGAGGCAGGCTTCCATGTGAAGTTTCTGCCATTGGATGGTACGTAGTTTGTACATCTTATTTTCAAGGTTCCTGGTCATCATAGTCAAGTCCATGTTGTGCTTGAAAAAATCCGTGTCTTCACTTGAGGCATTCAAATCTGAGGTAGTAAGTTTCAGTAGTGGATTGATATTAAAGTCCACTAATCCATTTAAATCAAACAATTTATCAGCTTGTTGATTTGGTAAAGGTAAACTAGATTCAGCAGCCATGTCCTGGCAGAAATGTAAAAGTAGATAGCTACAATAACTGAAAAAAGAACACAATCTGCCAGGTAAAGCACTCTTATTCAAAAGTCAGAGTCATGTACAAAAAGAAAATAAAGAGTGCACCATCAGCTGAAATACGAACTTGTCAGCAAATAACTCCAATTAGCAGTCTATTGAGAAAGGTTTCGTTTATTCCAAATAAACAGGAGCTGCAGCAAGTCATAAAAGTTAAGCTTTTGCGTTGACACTCCAACTTCTTCAGACATAGAAACTAAATAAATCTAACTTCTTTTAAACACATGCTCACATGATGTCATAATTGATTTGATCTAATTTAAAGAGACAAGCATTCATAGAAAAAAGGTTACTATTTAAAACCTTATATTATTGACATCAAGTGCTAAAAACATTGCAAACATTAAAAACATTAAAAACATTTAAATAAATAAATTCTAATGATTTAAAGGTCTGGAAGCTAAGAAAGGCTTGATGGAAAGTCTTTCATTGAGTCCAAACCTATTTGCCTGTAATTTCACAATCCATTTACCCTCTTGCTCTTCTACTCTATTTTTGACATTGCCTAGCCTAGAATCATGCTCCTAGATCGAATCCTGTTAGTGATCCATCCACATTTTCACATTCGCCTCCTGTTTCATCTGCAGGGCCATGTGTCACTCAATTGGTTGCTCCTCCTTCACTGACGTCATTGGAAGAAGTTACTGAAACTGAGCCTTCAGTTCCTGTTCCTCCGGACGAGGTTAGAGAAACCACTGACAGTTTGAATCAAAGCGCACCATTACGTTCATGCGTTATTACAACGCAAGCGCTCATTCATTCCGATCCTGGTTCGATTCCAGCGCCACGTCTAGAACAAACTGCATCTGTTAGACCGAAAGTTAGTGAGTCACGCAACAAACAGCTCACCATTGACTCTTTTGTTACTCAACATGAAGATGAGCTCTTTGCACTGGGGGAGGGCCTTCCTTCTTTCCATTACCTTTCAGACCCCAGGAGAAAAGGACTTGGTCGCCGTCGATGAGAACCAACAAGAGGAAGTTTGTGGAAGAGGAAACACAACACACCAAGAAAACATGGCGACCGAAAACCTAAGTGGTAACTTTTTACATCCTGCATTCAGTGACTCAGATTGTTTAGTGGTTAACATTTCTAAGTATACTTTGAGTGAATTTGAATTGTCTATTCTCAATAAGGGCTTAGGATTTATTCCCTCCCATGGCAATGATGTCACTGATATCGTTGTGGATGTTAAAATGTTTACCAGAAATCTAGCACTTAAACTGTTATATGGCAATAAAGATGAAGCAATGCATAAACACACGCCTTTAAGAAGCCGTCCACCTTTATTCCTCCTTCGCATCCGCTGTTAGAGGCCTTTGAGCAAGCGGTTGAGGATGACTTATTTAAGCTGTACAATGATAATCAAGCCAAACCTTGCTTTATGAATTTGACCAAACAAGAGAAAGATGCCTTAAATGATCTAAGAATGAATGATAGAATTGCCATTAGACAGGCAGACAAGGGTGGAGCTGTTGTTGTCATGGACACCACCTATAGTGATAAAATGATAGCAATGTTATCTGATACTGACACCTATTCACCTATTACTGCACACAGTTTAAATAACATCATTAAAAATGTTCATGCCATGCTATATGATCTACTACTGACTAGTGTCATTGACAATGGTTTATATGAGTATTTTATAGTTGAGAAGCCTCTAGTACCATCTTTAGAGGCCTCCCAAAATACACAAAATGTTACTGACCCACCCTTGCGACCAATAGTATCCAGCAGGGGTTGGCTGACGAGCCGTTGTCGATTTATTTGGATAAAATATTGAAACCAGTAGTCCTGAGTACCAAGCACATTTTAAAGGACACTACCAATTTTTAGAGAACTTAGCGACATTCACACAGTCTTTTCCTATCGATCAAATGTGCATATTAGTAACATTGGACGTCAAGTCTCTTTTACTTCAATACCTAATAGTATAGGCTTGGAATACTTGAGAGATTTCTTGATGGAGAGTGGTTTGACAACGCATGTGGTTGATAGATGTGTGTCACTACTTGAGATCGTTCTTGAAAATAATGTGTTATGTTATGGGAGTTCTTATTACCTACAAACCAAAGGCGTAGCGATGGGCACTCCTTGTGCCAACGCTTACGCAATTTGGTGCTGCGACGGGAACAGCTATTTGTGTTTAATCAGAACTCTGTTTTCTTGACTCACTACTATTCTATAATAGATTTGTGGACGATGTCATTTTATTGTGGGGAGGAACAACTGAACATCTCTTAGAATTTGTACATTATCTTAATGGAACAACTGATTTTTGAGTTTTGATTCTACTTACTCTCTTGAACACATAGACTTTCTAGATGTGAATATAGTTAGAACAGGTCATGGTTTTGAGACAGAACTGTTCAGGAAGAGTTGTTGGAGGAATAATCTACTTCATAGAAACAGCATGCATCCCCAGCATATATATAGGAACATTGTTCAGAATCAGGTCACCAGAGTTTCTAGATTAACTTCCACTGACACTGCCTTTCAACGACACATGAAAGATCTATCAGACAATTTTATAACAAGGGGATACAACAGGAACTCTGTATTCACAGCTGTTTCTGAAGGAGATCTAAGGAGGGACAACATAGCGATGCCCACTATCAAGAAGCACGACATTCCCTGTACATCTACCCGATATACACCTAAGGTTCGGACTAACAGGATAACTATTCCATACACCAACAAGAATAAACATGTCATGGACATTTTTCATAAACATTGGAACCTCCTTATGATCGATGAGAACATTAGATCTCTAGTAGATGACAAACCTAGAGTAGCCTATAAGAACATGATGTCATTGAATAGGCTACTTTGTTATGATAGAGTCGTACTAATGACAGTACATGTTCAAGGGTTGGCACTTTGCTTGTTTATCTTGCAATCAGTGCAGATATATAGCCAACACCCATGTGTTCTTACATCCTGCTACACAAAGAAGCTATGATTTTAAACATTGTGCAACTTGTAGGTCAAGGAATCTGGTTTATTTGGCTGAGTGCCAGTCCTGCAGGATGTTTTATGTGGGCATGACCACCAGATCCCTGAGAGAACGGATTAGAGAACACATATCAATATCTAGGAGTAATCGTTGAATGCATTAGCTAGGCATGTTGCTGAGGTTGGTGATAACCATACCTTCAAGTTTCATGTTCTTGAGTTGGTGAAGACAGGTAATAGGCTAGGCAATGTCAAAAATAGAGTAGAAGAGCAAGAGGGTAAATGGATTGTGAAATTACAGGCAAATAGGTTTGGACTCAATGAAAGACTTTCCATCAAGCCTTTCTTAGCTTCCAGACCTTTAAATCATTAGAATTTATTTATTTAAATGTTTTTAATGTTTTTAATGTTTGCAATGTTTTTAGCACTTGATGTCAATAATATAAGGTTTTAAATAGTAACCTTTTTTCTATGAATGCTTGTCTCTTTAAATTAGATCAAATCAATTATGACATCATGTGAGCATGTGTTTAAAAGAAGTTAGATTTATTTAGTTTCTATGTCTGAAGAAGCGTTGGGTGTCAGCATTTATGACTTGCTGCAGCTCCTGTTTATTTGGAATAACCTTTCTCAATAGACTGCTAATTGGAGTTATTTGCTGACAAGTTCGTATTTCAGCTGATGGTGCACTCTTTATTTTCTTTTTGTACATGACTCTGACTTTTGAATAAGAGTGCTTTACCTGGCAGATTGTGTTCTTTTTTCAGTTATTGTTTTCACAGAATGACCAAATTTTTGCCTCTTATTTTTGATCTGTTTTTTTTATAAAATTATGGTATACTGGCAAATTAGTGTGAAATCATTAAAGACTGAAGTTAGAAAGTAATATAATAATAATACAGGAATAGCGGACACTATTAAAGCTGTGGAACAAGGATGTGCTTAGGTGTGCGTGCAGCTTCTTTCACTATTATATCATAGTTTTCCTAACAAGCCTTTGATGCAGAGCTAGGAGAGATTATCCTGCTGATCCATGAAGGAGCTTGGACTGAAAGAAAAAAAGTAATGTCCTCCATTATTTTCCGTTCGCTAAGCAGCACTTTTGCTGTTTAGCGAGTGTGAAATAAGAAAAACAAAATTAAAATAAAAAATGTGAGTGCATGTGTGAGAGAGTGTATGTGTGTATGAGAGTGACAGGTCGATCGATATGTTATCTTACACTCGCTAAGTAGTGCTTGAAACAAAAGAAGTGTGTGTATGTTTGTGTGTGTGTGTGTGCGTGAATGTGTGCATTAAACCAAAAGAGAGTGTGTGTGTGTGTGTGTGTGTGTGTGTGTGTGTGTGTGTGTGTGTGTGTGTGTGTGTAAGTGAGATCAAAGAATTTCATATAGCAATAAACATTGACAACATCAAACTACAAAAATGGATAGCGCACAGTTAGTGATGGCAAGACCTTTAGATTAAAAGTAATGGGAGGTGTATGGTAAAAACACAATTAGTTGGTCTAGTTATTTATGCAATAAAATGAACCAGTATTCTGTTTTAAGACAGGTATATCATCCTTAGCAGCAGGGTCCTTGTCTAATTTTATATTTGGGAGTCAGATAACTTATTGTTTTATTCCATGGTAGGGATGCCAACTCTTCATAAATTTTCTGACAGCCTATACAAAAAAAAATCTAAAAATGTAAACTCTTCATAATCTGTACGAAGCATTCAATGTCTATCAAAAGAATAAAGTTAGACCCTGAGGTCATGGGGTCTCAGGACCAAGGTCAGTGGGGGAAGGTTCATCCTTTCCTAGGACTGTATGGACAGTTCATAGTTTAGTTGTGACAGAAACTTTAAATCAGAGGAACAGTTTTAAGAATCATGAGATGTGTGTACACAGCTTGTTTACTCAGTCAGGTGGTTTACTCATTTATGTGATGAAACTGTTTTCAACACTTGTTTGTGGTGTGGGCTGTGGTGTTATCATACCTCTCAACCTTTTACAGGAAGAAATCTGGACAAAGCCATAAATAAAAGTGTGACAAAGGCCAAAAAAGGGACAATTTTTAAATATTGCTCTTAAAAATTAGAATGTTGATAGTATAACACATTTTGCATTAGCAGGAATTTTCGGAAGAGTGGAAAGTCTGAAACGCAAATGTATGCCATTATGTTCTAACTTGATAAGTCACTGGAGGGGAGGGCTATTTTTGTCATGTAGAGGTCTCCATTTTCAACATATAAAGAAGAAGGTGTGGTGGGGTGGCTCAAGAAGAATGTTTGGGAAAGAGGGAAACAGCATATAGAGGAGGAAGACTAATCTATATAATCCACAAGCACAAAAATAAACATGGTGGCATATACACAAAAGATATGAATGACAGTGGAGTGACACAGACTGGCAGGGGGTAAGGCAGATGAACATGGGGACAGTTGGGCAATGCACAAGGTATGAGGAATGGCACAAAAAGGAGAAGAGTACCTGAATGGAATAGGGTAGGGGGTCATTGCCAAATGTCAGACCAATCCAAAAGACAAAACCCAGCCATCAGTCACTTCCATGGTTGACACCATGGTTAGGCTGCACCTTTGGTGGCCTGATGCTCAGAACCTGACACTTCTGTGACCTGGTAATTTATGCCTTTCACAGTACTGGAAGGGGGCAAGCGTTTGTTGATGGACATCAAATACCAGCCTCTGCAACTGATATTGGGAGATGATGGGACATCCCTTTAGGTTACTTTCAGAAGAGGATCCCGTGTCTTCTGCTAGGATGTGGCCACACAGGCCACCACCAATCCTTTTAGGTCACGTAAGGTGACTTCCATGCCTATGTTGACACGTAGACCTGATGATCACTGGTTTAATTTAACATAGGCAATGTATTCTTCAAGGGCAACAAGCACTTTATTTGTACATGAAACTTAATTTCATTAGTTATAGACCCCTTTAATGTGGAATTATTTAGATGACTTTACTTCTGCAGAGATTTTGCATATTTACTGACATTGGTGGATTGTAATGACAGAAGTTTAAGTGCCTTTTATGGTAGAGATTTTCTGAAATTGGTAGTTTTGTCATCATTGGGTCATACATGTTGTTTCATTGCTTACTAGAAGACTATTCAAAACTACAAATTTAAAACAGCCCAGAAGTAAGCTTAGTCCTCCACTGGCCAGATGCAAAATGAATGTGGGTTTTCATGCCCTTTCAATGAATGTGAGTTTCAAGGGCAGAGAAGTTTACTGCTCATGCTAAGTCCATTTTCACTGCGAGACTGTATTGTTTGTTTAGCAAATGGCTCAGTGTTTGTGCTATTTTACTTCAATTTCTGTAATCATTGTAGAAGTAAATAAAAAAACAGTCCCCCGGATTCACTATCCTTCTGTGCAGGACTAGCTTAGTCCGGCACAGAAGCAGACGTTTAGGAGTAGGACAGCAGCGTGCCATGCATATCAATGAAGGAGTGCTGCCTGAGCTTCTAAATGGACACAGAGCATTTACGAGTGCAGGGGGCGTGTCTGAGAGCAGAGGTCTCATAATATACATGTCCCTGCAATCAAGAACAGAAATTTAGGAATAAGAATGAGTGAGACTGCTCATAGGTGTCTGCATACCCCCAGCAACATCCCACCAAGTTTATAAGAGCAATAGTTAAAACGTGAAATATAAAGAAGCTATTTTTTTTTCTTATGAAACAGATTAAATTTAACTGTAGGTGTGCAGGTTTGCCCATTGTTTAGCTACGTTTAATGCAGCTTAAATGACACAAGAGGATAAAAAGCAAGATATATGCAAATGCAGCAGTACTGCAATAGTGTAGTGGGCAGAGCATTTGCCTTACAAGCAGTCATTCCCGGTTCCAGTCCAGTACATTCCATTTTCCATGTCAAATCACTTTATGACCAATATTTTTTGTTGTATAACCTACTAAATAACATATATTTGTGAACTGGAGTACTGCATTAAATGCAGATGTGAGGTGTCATTGTCATAATTTTGTAAAATCCACAGATAATCACAAGTACCTTATAAAGTATATGTACACAGGAATCAGGGATACAAATCAAAGGTAAAATGTGTAATGAATGATAAATCCATAGAGTTCCCAAATCCACCACCTTCCCAAGAACCATTTGACATTACTGTCTAATTAGTGCAGTGGTAAGTGGGAGTAAGCACTATTAAGCAAAAGTCAGCATACTTAAGCAGTAGTAAGTGGATTTAAGCCCGTTTGTGCTGGGGTAAGCAATGCACCCACAAGTTAAGCAATATTGAAGTTAACTCACTGTAAGCATATTTCACCAGTGGTTAGCATTACTTACCACCTCACAAACCCGCTTACAATTGCTTAAAAGTGCCTTAATCACTCTGTATGCAACAGCCGCTGTTCTGGTCAGAAACAAAATAAACAGCCGTTGCAGGTCTTGAACCTAGGACCCTGTACACTATAGTTAACCACTAAGCCATCAAAACAATACATAAGACTGAGGTATCACCAAACAGATCCTCACTATAGGAATATTAAACTTAACATGTGAAAGGAACGTATATACAGTTTTATGTTGTATAACCTACTACATAACATAAATATGTGAACTGGAGTACTGCATTAAGTCTAGATGTGAGGTGTCATTGTGATAAAGTGTTGAAATCCCCTAATAAACACAAGGACCCCATACGGTGTATGTACACATGAATCATGGATACCAAACACATATATAACATGTAATGCATAACAAATCAATGCCAAACAGCAAATAGTATGCAGATTAAAATTTAAGCAATGGTAAGCTTTGCACAGCCCTGCTTATTAGGTGTAAGTAATGTGTAGGCCAGCTAAATCAGTTTACCCATTGGTATACCCCTTTAAGCAATGTCAGCCTTAGGTAAGCAGGTTTGCCCATAGCTTAGCATTTTCAAAACCATCCAATCATGGCAAAGTGCTGGAAATCGGCCCTATTTAAACCCCACAGGTGGGAATACATCTCATAACTGGTTGCAACTTCCTCCTGTATGCACTATGACTGGTACTGGAGAAGGTGTGCATTTCCAGTTGAAGCACTGGGGCATCCAGGAGTCCAGAGTCATGGTAGGACTCCTTGTGAAAGACCATGACCAGAGACTGCTGCAGAGCCAGTACCAGGGTTCCCAATACAAAGCAGAAGCCTGGGACTGTCTCACCCTTGACCTCAACAGTGCCACTGGCATATCCCAAACTGGTGAACAGGTCAGGCATCACTATGCCAACCTGAAGCGGAGAAAGGGGGATCTCTTGGATCAGTGGATCCAAGAGGCTAGGAGGACAGGGGATGTCCCAGCCATGTGTACGTATCAGTCCACTACCTGTTTAATAATTTCCAGCTCATGTATATTATGGATAGGTAAGGCTAAATTATTCCTCTCATGTCTTTCACAGTGGCAGATGAGCGGGCTGCAAACCAGGAAGCCCATGCCTGTAGATTGCAGGGGTTGTGATGTAAGGCAGGTTAGTAATACTCTTGCATGTACTGTCACTGGAAATAAATCTAAAAGTAGTAGTACGTTAATTGCCTGTATAAAACCTGTATTGTTTAAGGCATGTACTGCATACACCAGAGAATATGGCAGAAAGAGTCTCATATAGGTTACATGTAAATAAAAGCGTAATAGCCTGACAATAAAGGTCTAACTGCTGGACTGCATGTGTTTACTCTGGTATCATGTGGTAATGTAGAGTTGCAATCTCTTAATAGTATTGTTGTATTAAGCACTGTTACCCACACTGTGCTACATAAATAAAATGTGTAGGAATGTCTATATATGACTGTTGTAATCCCAAGAGGTCATATAGTACAACTGAGAGAGACGTAGACAGAAAACAGTGAAAACACAGGCAACATAATCCAAATAGCACACTCAACTGAGATGTGAACTGTTGTGTTTTTAGCACACACAGCCATGGTTTGAATCCTGGGAGTGGTAGTAGGCTGTATGCGCAATCATACCCCACAACTGTACAGATATGTCCAGAATGTCCAGTAAATTGGTCCATATCTGCTGCCTGTCACCCTGCCCCCCTGGCAAATCAGTGGGATGATCCCAGATGTTTAGGCAGCAAATAAGAAATACAACTGATTGTCAGACATCTATAGGAACAAACCTGTCACCCTATCAACTCCCCAAAATGTTATGAGAGTAATAAGCCAAGTATGTCCCATCTCCACCCTCATGTTGTCAAGCTGTGACCGGAGTGTGTGCAGTAACAGAGTGAGACGTATGTGCATAATACTAATGTGGAATCTGGTAATATGTGTGGCAGCATTCAGGTAGTGCTAATAAACATTGCCCTCACAGGTCTGTCAGATAAGAAAACTGTGCCTAGAAATAAAAGACTGATATCCTGTACTGGTACTGTTTACTCTGGTATTGTATGACATTGTTAGTTTTGCAGTTGCTCTGAATAATAAGGTATTACTCATCACTATCACCCACACTGTACTACATAATAAAACTGTCTAGGAAATCCTGTATAAGAGTGTTGTAATTACAAGGTCAGATTGTAAAACCACAGGAGAATTATAGACAGAAATCAGACAAGAGATACACAGCAATATCTATATAGCATGCTCAGCTGTGATGGACACTATTTTATTTTAAGCAGACACAACCATGGTTGGAAACCTGGGAGTGGTAGTAAGCTGTATGCAGAATCATACCCCACAAGTGTACAGAATTGCCCAGAATGTCCAGTTAATCGGCCCATATCTTCCAGCTGTTACCCTGTCCCCATGGCATATCAGTATGCTAATCTCTGACATATAGGCAGCATTTCATGTCATATAACTGACTGTCAGGCCTGTACATATTTGGAAAATGTTAATGAAAACAAACCTGTCATTGTACAATTCACCAAAGGTTTAAGAAGGTAATAGTCAAGATATGTCCCGGTTCACCTGCATGTGGTCAAGACATGCCCAGAGTGTGTGCAATAAGAGATGGACAAGTATGTGCATAACATCAACCTGGAATCTGGGAATATGTGTAGAAACAGTTAGGTAGTGTTAACAAATGATACCTCCACAGGTATACTAGGTAAGAGGTGTATACTTCAGGTAAAACACAGTTTATGTATATAGTTGTCTACATCCATACCACTGTCCACACTAAGGAGACAGGGTAGTGTACTAATACCTGTAAGGTACAGATCACAGCACTGCCTAGGAAAGTAATTAGAACTACAGGAATATACTAGTTGTTAATTGACACCCCCCCACCACATCCGCAACAATAAACTAAACCCACAACTCAATGCTGCATTAAGTCTACTGTTGGGACATATGTCCTATTGTTTGATAAATATTTAAATTTGTTTCTATGCATGTGCCATGTTGAAATACTCCCACATTGGTGGCATGCTGCTATCAATGTACCTGTATGCTGTTGTAATGGCCACTGTGGTTCCATGTATGCATGTGTTCTGTTCGCTGTGCAACTGTTCCATATCTAGTGTTTTGGGTTAATGGGAATATCTATGCATGCTGTTATACCTAATCCTGGAATGTGTTGACTATTACTAACCCACATATGTTGTAAAATTGAAACACCATAGCATGCTTGGGAAGGCTAGTCCTAGCGGACCCACCTGTCCCACCTCAGCTGACCATGGCACTGGGGCACCAGCACGTCTGGGTCCCACCCCAGGACCTCCTCATCTGTTGGTCCTGCACCACCTTTGGGTGGAACCACCTCAGGGGATGGGGCTCGCCCCCCTGGGGGCGGGCACAGACAGGACATTGTCATCTGTCACCAGGTCTGGGACGTGGTATGTAGCGAGCTCCACAAGGAGTTCGGAGATCTGGTCCACCAGCATGAGGGCCGAGTGTCACAACTAGAGGGTCAGCCTGGCCTTCTTATTCAGCTGCCAGCACAGCCACCTGCGGGGCTGTGAAGGTGCAGTGGTGACTGCCCATGGGTGGGGACCTCAGTCCCACTGTCTCCACTAGGGGTTCATGGGCTTCCAATTTCCAAACACCCCTCCCCATTAAGGTGTTTACCCCCACATGTGTCATATACCGCCCCTGTATGTGTCTTGTCTGTTAACCTACCCAACTTACCTCCCCAAATATGCCTAATATCCCTCCCCAACATCCCACTCTCACCTGAAAAAAAAGGTCAATCTGTTCCCCACAAAAAAATCTTGCCCCATACATAGTTGTCCATTTCACACATGTGTCCACTGGACACATGTAATCTGGTCTAACTGGCTTCACAACATACTATTGTTCTCACCCCTCTTTCAGGGGTTTGAGTGTCTAAATCTATCCCCAAATACAGTGTATATGCACAGCTGTTGCTGTGGAAGAAATGGGCAGGTATGGACCTTCCCTATACCCGTGCTGCACATCCCTAGCTACTTTCCTTACTGCCTTTCCCTTTTTGTACTCCTTTTTTACCACTTTCCTTTCAACCCTTTTTCATTTCTTTTAAAGAAATTAGCGTGGGGTAAATGGGAGTAAACACTTTTAAGCAGCAGTAAGCGAGTTTAAGCTTGTTTACGCGGGGGTAAGCAATGCCTACACAGTTAAGCAATTGAGAAGCTAAATCAGTATAAGAAACTGTAACTGGAAATTAGTAGTGCTTACCTTCACACAAACCTGCACAAACCCAATTACAACTGCTTAAAAGTGCCTTAATCACTTTGTATCCAATGGCCCTTGTTCTGCCCAGCAACAAAATAAACAGCCTCTGCAAGTCTTGAACCCAGCACCCTGCACACCATAGCCAGAGTGATTTACCACTAAGCCATGGCAGATATACACAGCCCTGATGTTTTCACAAGCATATCATCCAGCACAGACATTCAATAGTACAGGAAATGTATTTAAACATGTAGATGTATGTGCATGTTTATCTATCTATATATATATATATATATATATATATATATATATATATATAAATCTCTCTCTATGTATATATATATATATATATATATATATATATGGTTCCCCTTCAGAAGCCTGAATGATCATAAGCTCGAAATTCATAAGCCTGAAACCAAAAGCCTGAAAACTCAAAAGCCGGAAACTCAAAAGCCTGAAACTCAAAAGCCTGAAAACACAAATAATGGTAATATGGCAGTACAAAGACACTACTATCTACCCACTTACTTAACCCAAACCCTAACCCTAAGGTCTGTCACTATCGCACACTCACCTAACCCGTGCCCTAACCCTAACTCACTTAAACTGCCCCTAACCCTAATGTCTGTCACTATCGAACACATGCCTAACCTGCGCCCTAACCCTAACTCACTTAACCCGCCCCTAACCCTAACATAAAAACAACCGCACACTTACCTGAACCCAACTCATAACCTTACACCACAGGGCTAAGAATAGCGAAGCCACATTAAAGTCAGTATGTGTATTTTGTGTTTTCAGGCTTTTGAGTTTCAGGCTTTTGAGTTTCAGGCTTTTGAGTTTTCAGGCTTTTGAGTTTTCAGGCTTTTGGTCTCAGGCTTATGAATTTCGAGCTTATGACCATTCAGGCTTCTGAAGGGGAACTATAAATATATATATATATATATATATATATATATACACACACATACATACATCTATAGATATATATGTCTACATATATATGTCTATATATATATGTGTGTGTCATATATATATTTTATATATATATATATATATATATATATATAGAGCAATATATATATATATATATATATATATATATATATATATATATATATATATATATATATATATATATATATGTATATACAGATATAACAGAGAACATAACAAAAACCTATATGACCACAGGCACCATTAATGGGGGTGATGGGGGCCCAAGCTAAATATGTCTTGTACGTATTGATATCACCCCCCCCCCCCACAGCCAAACAGATCTGCTCTGCAATACAATATCAGCTGTTGCAAGTCCCATACCCAGGACCAGACACAACATGGGCACAAGACGTTAACAGCAATCCATCCCACCTGTATGATGTGGAAGGATGTCCACTATACTGGAAAGGTAACGGTATCAATAATATATCATGCAGTACAGTCTGGCTACCATAGGGAATATACAATGTGGAAGCAATAAACATTCCAAATATACATATAGACGCACATATATATGCAGATACACACACACACACACACACACAAATATATATATATAAATATATATATATATATATATATATATATATATATATATATATATATAAATATATATCGATATATATGCAACTACACATACCCACACAGAGATATGTATAGGAAGATACATATTTAGAGGGTGCACACCATACTGAACAGCCAGTATTGCTACAGTTGCCACCTTATCAAATGGACAGTGTATGAGTCACCCATACAAAAGACAATTGTTGCCTGAAAC
The DNA here is from genome assembly GCF_019279795.1 of Protopterus annectens. Lineage (NCBI taxonomy): Eukaryota > Metazoa > Chordata > Ceratodontiformes > Protopteridae > Protopterus > Protopterus annectens. The sequence goes on along the minus strand of NC_056727.1, from coordinate 898,126,379 downwards.
ATATACCCACAGAGAGGTCAAAGGATATAACACTACACACAGGTTTGCATACATAAGAACATTTTATTTGTGCACTATTGCAGTTGTATATGCCATGTCATATAGCTGTTTAGACTTTGAAATACATACAAACAGATTAATGCAACTCTCAAACAGATCATTTAATACAGTAATCTGAAAGCATAACATATGTTGCTGTCCAGGCCAAGGCCTTCAAATAGTACAACAGTAAAGACAGACTGGGCCACAGGATAACAATAAATCAACAGTAAGTAATGCAGATGTATAGTCCAGCAGCCTCGAACTACACTCTGTATGCAATCCCTAGGGGGAAAAGACTTCAGTTGACAAAATGGGATGTATCTGTTACATAAAAAGGCATAACTGAAACCATCACAATCACACTGACAAATAGAACAGTCTGTATGGCAGTAAGCAGTAGGCCAGCATTTTCCCAAGTGAAATGTATGGTAATGTACATCCATATACCTTAAGGCAGCTTACACCTGATATCCCTCACATGTTGCAACATAGGTTCATAGGTTCATAGGTTCATACTAGGCTATCTGCCCTAGGGCATTTATAAGCCTAGCCAGAGTATGTTTGGCTTTCACCACCCATTTTAAATTAATTTTGCTATGCCCTTTTTCGAGGTTAGTATACTGTGCCTCTGTCTAACAGTGACACAGAAGTGATACCCGGGGTAAACCTATGATCTCCCATCCACTCATCAAGATTCCTCTTGAAGAGAGTCAGTGAGGGACTCTGCCTAACCTGGACTGGGATTTTATTCCAGAGTGAAGGGAGCCTCTGGGTTATGAATCTTTCCCTCCAGCATGTCCTATTTATTTCAGTGCTGAGGTTCAAGTCTCTCGAGCGCGTAACTCGATGGGATTTGGATTTTCTGAGGTGCAGCATGTCCATTAATTCTGGGTTGGACATGGCTTTATACGTCAGGCACAGAGCACCTTTGAGCAGGCAGTATGCCACTGAGTAGAGCTGGAGTTTCTTTAACCGGGCAGCATATGGCATCTGTTTGAGCCCTTTGATCCTCTTGGTGAGGTACTTTGGGGTCTTTCCAGTTGCTGCAGGTGTCTGGTAAGGTACATCCCAAAAGGGGCATTGTACTCAATTATGGGCCTGATGAGGGATGAGTAAAGAGGCACAATGACCTCCCCTGATCTAGATGTGAATCCCTTCATGATTAGGTGGGCTATATAAAATGTTTTTCTAACCACTTTGGCCACGTGGTTGTCAAATGAGAGATTGCTATCAACTTGGGTCCCCAGGTCCCTAATTACTTCTTCTGTACTTAATGGATTACCACATATGTGGTAATTTGTGGGCACTTTGTTTTTACCAAAGGGGATGACTATACACTTTTTGGCATTTAGCTTGAGGCCGTGGCTCTGGCAGCAGTTGTCTGTTTCTATGAGGCCCTTTTGGAGGATGCTTGTGTCGGCTGGAGAGTCAATTATGGCACCCAGTTTGCAGTCATCTGCGAACTTGGTCAGCCACAGTCCTTCCGTGTTGGCCTGTACCTCCGAGAAATATATACCGAACAAGAGAGGTCCCAGGACTGAGCCTTGTGTGACACCACTTGTAACTGGTTTGGAGTCTGACATGGCTCCAGCAATTCTAACCATGTGGGTTCTGTCCTTGAGCCAGTTTGCAACCCATCTAGGGGTTTATATTTAAGCTTGTGAGCTTATCTATAATGCCCGAGTGGGGTATTGTATCGAAGGCTTTTGCGAGGTCCAGGTAGGCTGTGTGGACCACCTTCCCCTCGTCAATGGCCTTGGTGACCGTTTCAAAGAAATCGACCAGGTTTAAGAGGCATGATCTGCCCTTAACAAAGCCGAACTGGGTAGGATCCAGTGTCTGTAGGTCCCCAATATCTTTATTTATGAGGTCCATGATGATCCTTTCCATAGCTTTGCAGACCAAGCTAGTCAGGCTTATGGGGCGATAGTTTCCAGGATCCGTTGAGGCACCACCTTTGTGGAGAGGGACCACTGTTGTTGTACGCCACTCTTTGGGTACATATCCTGTAGTAAGGCTGAGATTGAACAGTAGTTTTATGTTTGGGATTAGCTCTTCTTGGAGTTCATGTAGGACGCAGCCTGGGACACCGTCTGGTCCCATTGATGCTGTGTTTTTTGCTTTGGAGAGGGCGGCTCTTACCTGAGCATCTGAGATGTCAGGAGGGCAGCACTCTTCTGAGATAGATATTTGCCCTTTTGGTGGGGAAGGGGGGAGAAGCTTGAGCTGAACCTGTCAGCTAGGATGTTGGCAATGTCTGTGGGTTCGATGCATTTTTTGTCATTTTGGACTAATTCTGAATATATCTGGGAATTCCCACCCAGGTTCCAAACATAACTAAAGAAAGCCTTGTGATTATCCTTAGTGTCCTGTGCAATTTTTCTCTCGAAGCTGGCATTAGACGATTTTATGAGTGCCAGTAGTTTTTTTCCTAATATTGATCAGAGATGCCTTCCCTTTTTGGGATTTTGCTCCATCATGTAGTAGCTTCCTCCTTCTATTGTATAGTTTGTTTATGGCTGGGGTCCACCAGACAGGACGTCTGCCTTTGGAGGATTGGGTCTTGGTTTTATTTGGGATTGCATGATCCATGCATTCCTGAAGGTGTTCATAGAATGTGTTTATAAAGGATTCTGCGGTCTGGGCCATATTTTCCACAGGCTCAGGGGCTTTTAAGGATTCCACCTCAGTTTTGAGGAGTGTGAAATTTGCTTTAGAGAAGTTTGTCACTGTGGTTTTCTGGGCAGGAGGTGGGGTCGGGATGTGAATATCCAGTGAGATTAGTTTATGGTCTGATCTTACCAGTGAAGGATACACTTCTGGTCTGGAGCATAGAGTCCCCATGTTGGTGGTGATCAGGTCCAGTATGTTTTCCCCTCTTGTGGGAGTGGTAATAAGTTGTTCCATAGTATTTGAGTTTATAAATTCTAGGAACCATTGAACATGCTAGATTATTTATGGTGCATATCCCCCCATAGACTGACTTACAGGGACATATAACACTGTTACATTCACTGACCTCTGGACTGCAGAAGGGCACACATGTTTTGTGCAGATGAAGCCCACATATATATGGACCCTACACCAATATGTGTGGGGGCCACAACAGCCCTGGAATGATGGCAGGAATGGCAGCATGACATAATCACAGGCCACTACATAACAACCCCTGACTGCATGTCATATGGACAAAGCCTGGTATGTAGGTGGATGACAGAGGCTGGAACACAGGCCCATATGTGAAATAGTGTTGTCATACACTGAGCAAGTTGTTGGTGTTACAGGATAGTCTACAACATACCCTTAGTCAAGAATATGAAGTCAGAAACACAAATGGATGTAGTCGTGTACTGGTAGCACTCAACATATACACACACACACACACACACACACACACACACACACACACACACACACACACACACACACACACACACACACACACACACACACACTGCCAGTGATATATCTGACACAAGACCTGTGTGGTGGACAGACAAAACATAACAGGCACACCTCTGGCCATCATGTGGATAAGACCACATTTGAAAGCTATGCAGACAGACTGCATTCCATATTAAACTAGTATGTACACACAAACCCTGTAACACTGGTGCTATACAATGCATATAACAACACTACTCACACTCTGTCTGTAGTTATGGAACATTATACAAATATGTAGCTGACCTGAGTCTGTAAGTTCTCTTGTAAGAGGTATTTCTACCTGCTGTCTGTAACACTGATGCCCACACACAGGAAGGATGTCCACCATACAGAAAAGGTAAAGGGACCATGCCCACATGATGTAGGGATTTATAGTAGTGGGTTACCATGACAGTAGTAATTGTAAGTGCTACACAGCATGCTGCATGCAGGTAGCAAGTGGAGGACACTGATTGGTGCAAAGGCCATTACCTGATCATTTGCATCCCCTACAAAAGCCGTGCTGAAATCTATTCAAAGCAGCTCAATCCATTTACTGGAGAGAGAGAGAGAAAGAGAGAGAGAGAGAGGGAGAGGTAGATAGATAGAGAGAGAGAGAGAGAGAGAGAGAGAGAGAGAGAGAGCCTCATTCCCACAACAGGTATGTGAAGTATATATGCATGTAACTGACTGTAGTCCTTGGTCCATAAAAATGGGATAGATGATGTAGAATGATTTATATGTCCCATCAGGTGTTGTTATAATGATGTTCAGCTGAACAATTGCTATGGACAATAGAGTCTGTCCCTGTGGGTTGTGGGCCATACCCATTAACTGTGCAGAACAACACTGACTGACAAGATGTAAGCCATCATAGTGTGTGTTGTGTAATGGAAAGCATGTATATTACTGTGGCCAATAGCTGGTAGTGGAAGTAATGCCATAATGGTGGACATGTGGGTTCCAGAGCCCACCACTTGCAGGACACTCAAGTTAACATGTAATGTAGCATGCTGAAATGCCGTAGGTGTGTAATAGGCTTACCTGCAATCTGTCCCTATATATAAATATATATATATATATATATATATATATATATATATATATATATATGTTTATATATATTCCTAATGTTAGCCTCTGTCCATATGTGGCACCTGTCTGTGTTGTAGCAAGGCAGAACAGTGCAGTTGTGCAGGAAGGAGAGTTAGAGATTGTGGACCTTATGTCTGAATTTACCCCATATATATAGGTATGTGTATGTGTGTACATCTCTTGTTTAAATAAAGAAGATTATCTACATTGTGTCACCGTTTAGCCTTAGCACAAAGGATTTTGTTTTATTGCTATTTGCATTTTGTTGGTGCTTTGGCGTTCATCCAGGGGGTATCGATTGGTGTTCTTTGTGATATATATATATATATATATATATATATATATATATATATGTCTACAGATATACAGACACCTATATGTGTGTGTGTGTGTGTGTGTGTGTGTGTTTGTGTGTATATGTGTGTGTGTGTGTGTGTGTGTGTGTGTGTGTGTGCGCGTGTGTGTATGTGTGTATGTCTACGTATATACAAACACACACACACATATGTATATAAATGCATGTCCCCTATATTTCATTCACAGTGCTGCATGCTATGTGTGAGGTATATAACACATGTGGTGGGTAAACACCCTGGATGGTGGGTGTGGTCTGCGATGTGGAAGTCCCAGGAGCCCCCATATGGAAACAATGGGAACAAGGCCCCCACCCATTGTTAGTCACAATAGCAGCTTCATGGCCCTGAAGGTGCCTGGCCTTGAGGCTGAGCAGGAGGAGCATGTGCACCCTTTGATTGTGTACTGAGGGCCTCAAGGTGCTGTAGCACATCCTACAAGTCTCTGTGGAGCTCCCTATGCAACAGACCCTGGACCTGACCTTGGGATGACAGGATCATGTCTGTGTGTGCCCCGGGGGGGGGCACCATCCCCTGAGGTGATTCCACCTGAAGGTAGTGCTGAACCAGTAGATGAGGAAGCCCCAGGGTGGGTCCCACATGTGATGTGGACTGGTAACATCGCCAGATGAGGTGGGAGAGGTGGTTCTGCTGGCAACTGTTCCCCAAAATGCCATTATGTCACTGTTATAGAACATATGTGGGTAGTAACAATCCACACCATCCTGGATCATGTCCAACAGCATGCATAGATATCCCCAATAACACATAATGACAGATGTGCAGCAATCACATAGCAAACAAACCACATGCATATATGGAACGATAGTGGTCCTTACAATGGCACGCAGTTGACATTGTCCGTAACAGGCCAGCAATGATAGTGTCCCCACAGGGAACATGACTACAAACACATAGCACAAATTGTGGTACAATACAATATATGTCAAAATGGTAGGTACGCTGTAGCCATACCTATTGAGTTGTGTGAACAGTTTGTTGTTGCAGATATGGTGGGGGGAGACAGAGATGTGTATTAAGAACTATGGTAACCTTGCTGTATGAGTTGCTCAGACCTGTGTCCATCTTTATGTCTTTCAGGCAAGATGTCTCATGGCCGGTTACCGGTGTATTCAGTGGACAAAAATGAGGTCATCATCAACCACCAGGTACAGCACTACCATGTGCTCTTCAGCAGGACAGCCAGTGAGCAGCAGGAGTGGACCACCCTGTGGAATGATCTAGTCCACAGGGTCAATGATGGCAGCCTGCATAACCGCAGTTATAAGCAGGTCCGGCATCATTGCAGTGACCTGCTTCACAATGCCCGTCAGTGTGATGCTGCAGTCCGGGAGGATCACCTCAAAACGGGGGGGGGGGGTCATGCTATCCATCTACCCTGACACGTGTTAAGGAGCTCCTCGCCAGCCTTGTGGCACCTGCCCGCCCGCACATGCTACAACTGGCGGAGACCATAGTGGAGGTGGGTGCTACTCACACACTGGCTGAGGAGCATGCAGGTAAGGCCACAGGACACATCAGTAGACCACTGTTACATATGCAATTGCATCTGTGCAGGTAGATCATGCATATGTGAGATGTCATATATATAGTATGTTGCTGCATAGTAGTAATAAACAGCTGTGCATAAGCTGTAGTATTGTGGACTTGTGCTGTTGATGTACTGTAATGCTGCACCCACCCTGTAGCAATGCCACAGCTGTGGCTACTGACATCACATCTCTCACGCCTATGTACGTCCCTCTGGTATACCACCAAGGCAGCAGCCTGTAGCTGGTGAGTATATTTTATGTTCATGCTTGCCAGTACACCGGTCATGTAATGGCTATGGTATATTCTATGAACACATCTAACACACCTACCCATAATGCATGCCGTAAATATTCACGTATTGTTGCTGGCAACTGCACTGCATCACAGTGGTGACCATGATGGTGTATCCGAAGGGTCCAAAGTTGAAGAGGACTTTCTGCACAATTTCCTGTTTGCAGATGACTGCACACTCAATGCTGCCACAGAGGCCCAGATGCAACAGAGTATGAACTGCTTTTCCACTGCCTGCAGAAACTTTGGTTTAACAATTAATACCAAGAAGACTGAGGTTTTGCATCAGCCTGCACCTCAAAAGACGTATGTAGAACCAACTATCACTACTGATGGTGAGATCTTGAAGGCTGTTGACAAGTTTACATACCTTGCCAGCACACTCTCCAGATTTGTGAACATTGATGATGAGGTAGACACAAGCATTGCCAAGGCAAGCTCTGCATTTGGACGGTTGAGGGAGTCAGTGTGGGAAAGGAGAGGCATTAAGCTGTCCACAAAGCTGAAGCTGTACAAGGCAGTTATACTGCCTACATTACTGTATGCCTGTGAGACATGGACTGTGTATGAGCATCATGCCAAAAAGCTGAATCGCTTCCATATGAACTGCTTAAGAAGGCTGCTGAAAATTACCTGGCAGGACAAAAGTTCCAGACACAGCTGTCCTCTCTCAAGCTGGACTGTCAAGTATCTACACCCTGCTGAGGAGAGTCCAGGTCAGGTGGGTAGGCCACCTTGTACGTATGCCAGACACATGCCTCCCCAAGAGACTGTTTCATGTTGAACTTGCAGTAGGCAAACACACATAAGGTGGGCAGAAAAAGTGCTTCAAGGATACTTTGAAATTCTCTCTGAAGAGCTTTGGCATTGACCTGGACTCCTGGGAAATCCTAGCACGACTGCCCCGCCTGGCGAAACTGCATCAGCAAAGGTGCTATCTCCTATGAGCAGAGCAGGACCGCAGAGGCACAGAGGAAGAGTGAGCTGTAAATTCACAGCCAACTCATTGCCAACCAACTCAAATGACCACTTGTGCCCAATGTGTGGTAGAACTTTCCAAGCCCGCATTGGATTGATCAGCCACAGATGGACATACTGTACTCAGTCAATCTCCTTGATGTGATGTCTTTTGTCATCATCGACAATGATGGTCGAACAACATCTGAAGGGTTTGTCAGACACCTGTCATTGCGAAATATGTTCACAGGGATGAACATAATGGTGGGACACATGGCCTACAGTAGGGAAACATCACCCTGATACAGTGCTACAACAGTGTATATACCAGTATTACAATGGGAACTGTTACAGATCTATACTACGGCATATCATAATACTGTGGTCCACAACCCTTAAAACCTGCAATGTGGTCTCAACATGAGCACTGAGTGTGTAATATGGAATTGTAGGTTAGGGCAGCAAATATGGGGAATACATACCTTCACAAACACTGGAAGCATATGTGTGCACACACTCCAGATAAAATATAATGGAAGCAACTGTTGACATACTGACTGCATGCGATTGTCATGGAAATGCACCTTTTAGCAAGTACATGTCCCCAATGTCAGACCACGTATTAGTCTGCTGTCCAAGATGTTTGGCCATCAAATGTGCACACTTACCTGCAACAGAGGCAGGCTTGGCTTGCACACATCTTACATGACATGGCATGGGCCCCCATATCCAACAGGTAGCACCCATGAGCTGGACATGTAGCCATACCTCACCATTGCATATGCCATGGCAAACAGTGCAGACAGTCATTTATGTGGCAAGGATGTATGGGACAAGAATGATGTAGGAAATAAACAGATGGCCATCCAAGACAAATGATGTCACATGCAACAAAATGGTCATGCAGGCTGCTCAGAAACATGCCATAACACTGAAGGGGTTGCAGGAATGTCCAACAAGTACTGGCTGTGCAGTACCCATGTCAGCAATTGCCTGAACTCTGCAAGCATGTGGTCTATGGGTTAGTGTAATCAGATGTGACAGTTTTACCACAGGAAACATCAGCCAGGCCTCTCTACAGGTAATGTATGCATAACAGAAGAGGTTCCCAACAGTCAGGCATTGCAATGTGTACTGTTGTACCATGACCACACTGGAAACCTACAGACAGTATCATGTAAGATACAGGTGCTGCATAACCAATCCCTTACCCATAGGCACCAGAAGCTGTTACAAACCGGGGGGCAGAGGGTGACAGGGGCACTTAGTGAACTAAAAAGGGTAATTTTTTTATAACTATTTGCTAACACAACATAGGTTCACTTGGAGGACATTTTAAGCTTAGCCAATTCCCTTTTGGTGATTGAATTAACATTTTCTGATTGGTCTTAGCTATCCCCATGACTGATAATTGTATATTAGCCCGAGTGAGAACAACTGTGATCGTACCATAGATAATTTGAGGGGGGCCATGTAAGGGATGCAGCATTTAGGAACTGCATCTATCCATTAGTGCATGAGGGGAAATCCTGGAGTACATTTTCTATTACCCATTCTTAGATCCAAGTTGCATTTGAATATGGATGGATGAGCTTTGCTTTATTTTTATGGATAGTCTTTTCCAGAACAGTGGTAGCCTCTGTGATATATATTCATCTCTCCACAACATTCAGTTTAGATACCTGGACTGATTATTTCTTATGCCATTTGACTTGCTGATATTCACTAGGTCCATCTGTATTATGTCGGAGGATGCCAGACATGTCACCTCTAAGCACTCTGTAGGATACTGAGTATAATAATAAATCTTTGAGGTGGTCCATGCAAGACCTGTTGTTTAGGACTTGTATCATTTTAGTAAGGTATCTCTGAAGATATTCCAATTGTTGCATGGGGTTGGACAGATACATGCCAATGTGGGTATTATACAAAATGATTGACATAATGAGAGCTTTGTAAATGGGGACAACATCATCTCTAGATCTAGTCACAATTAATTTGTTTATAAGTTGTGCAATATAGAAAGGCTTTTTTATGATGCTGGGCACATGCTGGTCAAACGTTAGGTCACTGTACACACAAGTTCCCAAATGCCAAACAATTGGATCAGTTCTCAGAGGGCATTGTCATGATTTTGACACCAGTTATTATTTGGGACAAACCTTCCTGCATGATGGTTAAGACATTTGGGGATTTAATAACTTCTCCACGCTTGCAGTCATCTCAAACTTAGCTGGCCAAAGCTTTTTGGTATTTCCTTTTACTTTTGAGATGTATATACCAAACAGAAAAAGTCTCAGCACCGAACCCTTGGGGGACTCCATTGGTAACTGGTCTCTTCCCTTGTTTTGATCACCTGCATCCTGTTAGCCAAGCTGGCAATGCAGCTGGTGATGTAAGTGTTTGCTCCTATATTATTCATCTTTTGTACTACACCTGAGTAGGGGATTGTGTCAAAAGGCTTGGCCAGGTCAAGGTAATGAGGTGTGAACTGTTTTACCTTCATCCATTGCTTTGGTAACAAGAGTAAAGCTTAAAATTTGCCCATGATTTTGAGCCTTTTACACTTTCCTCTGGGCTGTTTTCAAACACATTTTTAGGGCCATGCATACATGTATGCATTCCTTGATTCACCTTCCTGATTGTATTAAATTATATTCCTTGTATAATACAGCACACTTGTTAGACTTAAGTTAGAGCCCATTTTAAATGCATTGTTTAAACATTTTTCCAGTAGGCAATGAAACAAAAATGCAATAACCAATAATGACAAAACTGCCCAATTCAGAACATTTCCATCATAATGGTCTACTTCCCCACACAATTGCATTTTAAATGTATTGTTTGAACTTTTTTCCAGTAGGCAATGAAGCAAAATGCATGCACCAATAATGACAAAACTGCCTAATTCAGAACATTTAAATTCCATCATAAAAGTCTACTCAAACTTCTACAATCCACCAGTATTAGTAAATATGCACAATATCTGCAGAAGTACAAGTCATTTAATAATTCCACATTCAAGAGATCTGTAAGATCTGTAACTAATGAAGAGGTTGCTGCTAGCAAACAACTTAATATGTCATTGTTTCATCTACAAATAAAGTGTCTGTTGCCCTTGAGGAATAAACTGCCTATGCTACATACATTAAAAAAATGATAACGTAGTAATATTGCAATAGGAAATGCATGGCAAACTGATAACAGGTTCATAGTTACTAGGTATCTCCGTCAAAGAGGACATTCTCAGGACTGAAGCATTCCACCCCCTTTAAAAGTACAACACACAGTACAGTATCAGCAATCCATCTACATACTGTGAATAAAACCCACAGCCTTCTGCATAAAAAGTAAGTATTCTACCTGTTATGCTACTAGCCACACATACATGGCATAAACAGCACTAACCTTCTCTCCCCTTGAAAAGCTATGCAGGCTGCAGCACAAGAAATCTGGAAACAGCCAAAATTTATTGGGGAGGGGACAAAAGCCCAAAACCGAGGGGGGGGGGCGCATTTTTTAAACATTGCTTGTATAATCTTAAAAAAAGTTGCTAGAATAAAGTGTTTTGTGTTACCATGCATTAGCATTTCCTTTAAAATAGGAAGACTGAAACTTACATGGCTATAATTATTTAGTAAATTCAGCTCAACTTCTCACTGATTTGCCAGAAAACCACACATTTTAAGAGGAACAGACCAAAAGTATGAGCCAAACATTCCATAAAACTTTGTACAGTTGAGAACAACTCCTTGAATCACAAGCGGTTGTATTGGTAGCGATTTTAGGCTTTTGCTACCTGTACCTAACCAACAGTCACAGCTAACTGGGGCATTTCACACACACACACACACACACACACACACACACACACACACACACACACACACACACACACACACACACATGCACGTAAAGAAGGCATCCTGCTTATGTAAAAGGACAACACACATGTAAAGAAGGCATCCTGCTTATGTAAAAGGACAACAGCACACACGTGTAAAGAAGCCATCCTGCTTATGTAAAAGGAAACACACGTGTAAAGAAGGCATCCTGCTTATATAAAAGGACAACACACATGTAAAGGCATCCTGCTTATGTAAAAGGACAGCACACACATAAAGGCGTCCTGCTTATGTAAAAGGACAGTTCAGGCATTCTGCTAAATAAAGTTTAACACACACCTCTATTCAGCTGTTAAATATATGAAAGTAATATTCTGCTAAAGTACAGAGAAAGTTCAACACACATCTCTATTCAGCTGTTAAATATGAAAGTAAGTAATCTCCTGCCATTTCTCCTGCCCAGGCCATTAAGGTGAAGGCATCCTGCTTAACTGTAAATAATGAAATCTCCTGCCGACAAGTACAATTCAGCTGTTAAATATCTCATGGAAAAGGCATGCTAAAGTAAAAAGAAAGTTCATTTTTCTGCTGACAAGCACAGTTCCACACATCCATTCTGGCATTCTGCTAAAGTAAAAAGAAAGTTAATTTCTCTGCCAACAAGCAGTTTCACACACCCATTCTGCTAAAGAAAGTTGATTTCTCTGCTGACAAGCACCGCTTACATATAAATCAAGTAATCATTCCTCTGCCGTGTTTCTCCCACTCAGACAGTTCAGCCGTTAAAGTAAAAGGTAAGGCATCCTGCTTAAGTTGACAAGCACAATTTAGCCATTAAATATCTCATGGGGCTGGAAAAGTTATGCTATAGTAAAAAGTAAGTACAGCCAGCCAGCTAAAAACACAATACTTCTGCACAGACAGTTACACACAAGAGCTCTTTTGAGTGTGTACCTTTAGCTCCTAGTGGGTGTGGCTTCAGCTTTTAAAAAATGACATTATCACCTTAAAGTTCTAACAAATACTTATTGGCAGAGGTCATATATCAATACACTGTGTTTGCAATCATATATGCTTCAAGATAAAATATTCTGATACATTGTATGTAACATGGGTTTGGAATTATTAATGCAAATATGAACAAGAAATACTTGACGCCTAGAGGAGCAGTAGGCGGTAACTGCAGAAACGCCTGTAGACGTCACTCAGCTGTAATGAGTTAAGTAAAAGCATCCTGCATGCTTAAATGACAGTTCAGCTGTTAGGCAGACAGAAACATGCAATCAAATAAATTAGAACAGCGTTAAGTAAGTAAAATGCATTTACTTTACTTACTCGGAAATGCGTGTTTGATTCCAGATTTCCAACTGTCTGTTTCCAGACTCCATTTTCAGTCCTTGCAGCTAAAGAAAACCTGTCCGTTTCTGCAGAAGGTAAGCAGAAACTGTCCATTCCTGCTCGCAAACCTGAAAATACCTCCAGTCCTTGCAGCTAAAGAAAAGCAGCAGAAACCATCCGTTTCAGTTCCCGCTCGCAATCCTGAAAATATGTGCGCTGTGCAATGACGTCAGCATACAATTTGAGACAGTTGGGAGGTTGGATTGATCTGCAAAAGTGGGGGTGCTCACCTCCCCCTTGCTCTATGGTTCTAGAGCCCATGGCTTCACCCCACCTCAGGCCCACCATCCCCATCTGTACTTTGCCAGTGCCAGTGTTCATCTGTATGTTTGCCATTCATTAGCTGGGACTAGGCTGTTACACATGGTGTTCAGTGTTTGGGACATTGCAAACGGACATGTGTGGGCCATAATTTTCAAGCATCTGCAAAAAGGCTGAAGGTGGGGAGGGGGTGTCATCATGACACCCCAGTGCACTGCAGCAGGGATCCTAAAGATGCTACGAATGGCTGTATCTGCACACAGTCAGGTTCTGGAACTGTGGCAGACGTAACCCTGACTCCACAGCAATAGTGACGGCAGTGTGTGAACTCCAAGGGATGTGCACATGAGTTGACTTTGCAATCATGCAGAGGTGGGGGACATGTGTAGGGAAGACTGACCATATACTGGCAAATGCAGATGGCCCATGCTAGTATACCCCTGCCAGGAATAGTGACTGCTGTAATACACATAACAATAGGTGCAACAAACCATCATGATAAAGGCATAAACACATATGCACCCACAAAGTGTATGCATCGTGGGCATCACTTGCACACCTAACACATTTGTTAGACACTGCATGTGAATGTACAGGACATATGTCACATATCAGGCTTATGTAATGTTAATGTATGCAGTGATGTGGTCCCATGGCATATCAAGGAAGAGTGCATCATATCAATAAGGGTGTGTACACTCCCCATCGCCAGAGTAAGGTTTGATGGTTGTCCATGTAATATTATCGTATTGGTCATACATGCACCGCTGATGTTGAGATCTGTAAATCAGACATCAGGCATTCACAAATGACATCTGTCCACAATCTCATCCCAGGTATGTGTCAAACAAACACATAGGGGCTGTGAGCATTAGAGCAGACACAACTGACACAGTAATACACATTCAGCAATGGTTTGTACACCTGTGAGGTATGGTTCACAGTACATGGCAGGGTGCAGAACAGGTGCACAGCAATACTGTGTACATGGGTGCAGTGTTTTCCAGGGAAGGAGCATCACCTACTAACACAGCCCATGCATCAATCACATGTATACTGTTGCTAGCATGGATTGACTATAGCTGCACTGCTTGCTGTTGAGTACCATATGTTATGCATGTTGACAGATGGGTAATGGGAGGTCTGTGTGTACTATCTTTGTGCAAACTCACCTGTAGGTGTGTGTGTGTGTGTGTGTGTGTGTGTGTGTGTGTGTGTGTGTTTGGGGGGGTTATTTTGTCTGTAAGTGCAATCTGGTGGAGTGGAGGGGGGTTGATGCATGTAGGATGTGTGTGTGCATGTGTGTGTGTTTGTGTGGGTGTCCATGTATGCACATGTGTGATTGTGGAGCTGTTCATACATCAGTACTTCCCTTTGGAATTGTGCAGTACTTGGACATGGACTGACACATGAGACACCAGGAATACTTGTCTGATATGTAATCATAGGACAGCTGATAGTATAATATGGTCTGTAGCATGGAACATGCAATGGGAGGGAAATTAGACACCAGGCATACCCTTTAAATTTCAAGTAAAGTTTGATCAGCTTGTGGTACCAGGGGCTGGAGCTTCACACGAAGCCCCCTAGGTGAAATTTATTTCAATTGGTATGCCTTAAAAAGGCAAAGATGCCATACATTACTTCTAAGATGCTTAATATCTTTCGTAAGTTTAGAAAAGGCCGTTTGGCATTCATGTAATGGATCAATATTGGAATCTGAGGGACCACCAGATACATGTTGCAAGGCCAACCCAAATATACCTAAGTCATTGGTGTTGGAAGGCAAACCCTTGATAACAGAAGACAGATCCATAGCTGCTAAAAATAGTTGCTAACAAAAAACAGGGCAACCCGATGCGTGTCACCAAAACAAAAAAGAAACGGCCCAATAGTCAAAGGCTTGCTGGCTCAATTCCCAGATGGTTCAAATAAAAAAATGTTTGATTATATCTATATCCAATAGATTAACATTGGTGCTATCAATAGCCTTAGGCACACATATTCAGTGTGTTGTCATATAGCTATGCACCAATGAATTCTTTCCACTAATATATATGTTAAAGTCAAAGCCAGACATTGACAGCCTGCAAACATAACAGACCAAAACACAAAAACACTATAGCATCCTAGTTGCCCAAATGCACAAAAATGCAGATATTAATAAGCAATCTGATATTCATATATCAGGGTAGTTCATCGTCATCAATGATGATAAAATTACTAAAATATTGTAAGAATCAGTAGTCCCAGGAAATCCAAAGTCCATACAATGCACCAAAATAAACAAATTCATACCCCATATGTAATGTATGTATGGATACCAAGATGTTAAAAAGCCCTCCTCAGATAGTGGCAAAATCAGTATCACATGCATGAAATGATCAATAATGTTAAATGGCCTAATACAAGAGTAAACTAGGATAAATACCCAAATGGCAAATTATTGACCATTATAACAAACACAAACTGAAACGAGCTAGGAGTCATAGTCAAGCCTCAATGAAAATGGCATGTATGCATGAAAAAGTCTTTCTTAGTTAACACAACATAATTAGGACTGCATATAAAACATTGCGGGTGAAAAAAATCATAAATAAACCATTGGTTCACAATTAACCCAAAAACTAGCCCACAGGGGTCCAAAATGCCCTATTAAACATGTCCTAAAACACAGCTTCGAAGAACATAAAACACACAATTTGTCAGTTTAAACATCAAAATGAAAAGAGTCCATATATTATGTTCTTCAAAGAACAAAGGGAAATCATCCACAAGCTGTAATCAACCATAAAGTTATTGCTCATATTCCAAAAATGGTTACTGCTGCCCAAACCGATTGAAATACATATCATGAAACATAGTGTCCGAACCTGAAATCAAAAATTGTAGAACAGTTCTTGCTTACACAAGCACATAGAATTCAGGAGTCTGTTGAACTCGATAGTCAGCATCCCAAACCATGAAGATATATCTAGTAAAAAACACGATATCTGAAAGTGTTTTCCCTTACAAAAATCACCATAAATAGACAATGTTAGAATGTGTGCAGGCTCAGCACACATAGGCCCCAAAAGAGATATATGGAATCCTAAATATCGTCCAGCATACATGAATGTGTAAAAACAAAAACAATCATTCAGAAATGAATGTCAGATTCACCAATGACCACACAAGTCCAACCAGTAGTGAGCCCAACTAGAATCACCGGCCTGAATCTGACTCACACAATCCATACGCCCACAATCCAAACACCAACGACTGTTGAAATCTGTCAAGTTCTGTTGAGCACAATGTGGAATAATCCTCAGAATGCGATCAGAAAAGTTGAGTAAAAGTGGAATCCAGTCTCTGTCTAGTATAAATGATATCCCAATGTGGCCAACCCAGCCACCGAAATGAAAAAAGTCAAACAAACAGGTCGCCAACAGCGAGTGAGAACCAAAGCTCCCAGATGCAACAAACCACCCGCATGTACGGCAAGTGCATGGCCCAGACCAATGAAATCATCCAACAAAAAAGAGAGCCAGCACAAGTACTGTTTAAAAGTAGGTGTATTGGAAAATACACATAATATACATAACAGACTGCATAGGCATATAAATAATCTAACACAAACCGGTATCGGCTAACCAGCCTTCCTCAGTGTGACCAAAAAGGTCTGTGTGTACTATCTTTGTGCAAACTCACCTGTAGGTGTGTGTGTCTATGTGTGTGTGTGTGTGTGTGTGTGTGTGTGTGTGTGTGTGTGTCTGTGTGTGTGTGTGTGTGTGTGTGTGTGTGTGTGTGTGTGTTTGGGGGTTATTTTGTCTGTAAGTGCAATCTGGTGGTGTGGAGGGGGGTTGATGCATGTAGGATGTATGTGTGCATGTGTGTGTGTGTGTGTGTGTGTGTGTGTGTGTGTGTGTGTGTGTGTGTGTGTGTGTGTGTGCGTGTGTGTGTGGGTGTCCATCTATGCACATGTGTGATTGTGGAGCTGTTCATACGTCAGTACTTCCTTTTGGAATCGTGCAGTACTTGGACATGGACTGACACATGAGACACCAGGAATACTTGTCTGATATGTAATCATAGGACAGCTGCTAGTATAATAAGGTCTGTAGCATGGAACATGCATTGGGAGGGAAATTAGACACCAGTCATACCCTTTAAATTGCAATCAGCAGAAAGGTGAACAACAACTCATGTGTGCAGCACTACATATGCATTGGGGAATTACTAGACAACACCAGGGAGTGTATCAATATATTACTGTTGTCCACATGATAAGTTGATTGAGCAGCAGATCGGGCATGTACTGAGCAATAGTTATGTATGACACTCCAGTGCGTGACATTATGGAGTGAACGTAGTAGCCTCTAACATATGGGGGCCATGCCATGATGTCCGGACATACCCATGGTGAACACTGGATGACAGCAGTGAGGCCTTGTAAAACCTACTCCACTCAAGTGAAGGAGGTAATGGAGTAACAGGTCTTGTGTTGTGATTACTTATCTAGGCACTTAGAGGAATGATACATTAATGAGTGTTATTAGTGTGTGTATGTTACCAAGTGTGATGCAGGATGGGGAACTTACATGAATACACTTGGGACTGTCTGTAAACTCAGGGACAGGTAGGTATTATGGTGGAATTTCAGAGTGTGTGTGTGTGTGTGTGTGTGTGTGTGTGTGTGTGTGTGTGTGTGTGTGTGTGTGTGTGTGTGTGTGTGTGTGTACTGTTATGCAATGCCATGCACATATTAAAGTGTCTTTCTTGTTTTCCCCTCACAGGTGGCAAGGTGGGTCAGGGCCCCTCCTGCATGCAATCTGATGCTGATGTCCATACAGACACTGAAGATGATGACAGGACTGTTGAAGCACAGACATGGTTATCAGAGGCCAAAATTGTGCCATCGTTTGACATCCCCCTGTTATACACCCCAACCCCGCACACAGTCACAGTGCTTATAGATACCCCATCACCAGTGGCTATTGCAGAGGGGCAGTTTGCTGTTGATGGCAGTACACAGGAAAGTGTGGTAGCTATGCCTGCTGTGTCTGGACACAGCAGGCATAGCCAGATGTCTGGCAGGGCACCACATATGCAGATGTACAGGAGTGCCTGTGGGAGGGCCACTGGTCATCATGCCTCTGGCAAAACTGCCATAACTGGTACCACCAGGTGCATGTTCCAGACTGTCATGGGGGCCAAGGCACGTATGGAACTATACACCAGACAGGGCCTGAGGCTGCAGAGGGCTACTCTCTCATCTGTACATGACAACATCTATGAACTTGCAAGTGCCCTCCGTGATTATACTAAGGTCATGGATAGATGGTTTAGTGAGATGGTGGGACTCATTGTCCATGGATTGTCCGTGCTAGAACATGTGGTGGGAGTGGGATGATGGCCGTGTGGATGTAGGCCAGCAACACCAACAGCTGGTGGTCGACATGGACATGCAAGGACACCAAACCACTCCTGTAGTGGCAGTAGCAGCCCCAGCACTGCAGGGGGGGTGCTGTCCACACCACACTACAGCAGGCCACGTGCACAAGGCCCTGGCCAGTCCCAGGAGGGAACTGCTTCCAGTGGACATATGTCATCATCAGGGGAGAGTAGCACATTGAGGCCTGTACCTGGACATGCCCATGGAACCCCTGGCAGACACAGTCTGCATGTCCATGGCGGATGCGATGAACTGCACACCCTGCCAGGTATGGTCTGCAGCTGTCCAAGAAACACCTGTATAGGGAAGCTACATGGCAGAAATGTGTGCATGCATACCCACACACTATACAAACATACCTAGGGCAACTCCTGACCTACACACACCGCATCACCATGCCCATATCATCAAATTACACCCTTCACCCACACACATGGTGTCAAACGTATGGCCCACCCTCGGTCTCTGGCAAACCAACTACACACCCTGTGCATATGATGATACTTGTGCCACATCCCTGTCCTACATAACACTGATGCAGGGACAGGTTTATATGGTTCTGATGCACACAGTGACTGTACTACAGTGTACTATTGCACTGCTCTGGAACATTTTGTCAGCAGTAATGTTTAATGCTTACATGTCAGGTAGTGTAGCTGTCCAACTATGATGCAGTATAGCTATTAGTAACAGTGAATGATTGTGGTCTCCATAATGTTATCCATTTGTGTTGTAGGTGTACATGTGTCAGCAGGAGGATGGTCTGCAGTCATATTCCACAAGGGGTATGGCACTGTGGTGACACCATGGCTGTGAGATATCCTGGGTACAGTTGAACACACGTCACAGGTCTGTATAACAGTTACTGCCTGTACCACATGGACAGGTGACCCCCCCCGGGACATGTATAATCAGCAACCTGATGTAGATCCCTTCATATACATGCACACTCTTACTTGACAACACTGGGAACAGACCCCTACCTAGGTATGTAGTGCTACTGATGTGTGTGGCTTTCACTGCACACACCACACAATGTTTAGGATGAGGTGTGTTCCAGGTTACATGTTACATGCAGAACATCTCCAGGCATGTATGGTAATGGGGATTTAATGGTTGCATATGGACAATACATAGTGTGACATACCATCATATACACATTAACAGACACATGACACGCAGACACACATCCGAGTGTGTCCAATGTGTTACAGGTAGGCTGCACACAGCACATGCATAACAGGGCTGTATTGTGTTACCAGTTACCTGTACAGTTGACAGTGACAGTGGTGACCATACAGTGGTACATGGGACATGTACCAGGGGTACCATGGTGTAATGACAGTGTACACAGCACCCACACCCCACTGTGGATATTGTACACACTGGAACCCATGATGACACTCTGACATACCCACCATCACACATTGACCATGACTGCAATACAACCCATCTTCCATCCCAACAGTGGTATTACAGGGATATGCATCTAATGCACATGCCACAGGCATAGTAGAGTGACATATTGTCATGCCTCACCTATGGGCAACAACAACATCACTATCTGTAATACTGTGTGGCAATGCAAATTGTAATAGTAGTATGTGGCCTTGGAATGCTGTACCCTACAGATATACACACATGCACACATACACTTGCCAGAACTTAGTGGGTATCCCATGCCTATCAACCCATTTGTACAACAGTGTTGTGCCGGTACTGCAAGGCTCAGGTAGCCATTAGGGAGAGGAGTGTAACAGGGTACATGTAATGTCCAGTACAGCACCAGCCACATCTAACTATGGCAATGGGTGTTGTGGTGGGTGTGAAGGCCCTCATGGTATTCTCAACTACAGATTTACTAACACACAGACACTGATATCCTCAGTAATGCACACATACACATTTGTCAGTCCTGTAATACATAATAATATGTATGCCATCACTACATGTTGGCAGCCCTCACTGACATGTGCTATACAGACAGTAGTCTACAATTACTGTCCACATGTCAGATCATTATCCAGTAGGGGATATATACTGTGACACAGCTCACACACCAGGAACATGACAGTATATATATATATACATACATACATACATACATATATATATATATATATATATATATATATATATATATATATATATATAGACACACACACACACACACACACACACACACACACACACACACACACACACACACACACACACACACACACACACACACACACACATATGTTTACCATATGTCCAGAACATGGAGTGGAGTCCTACCTCAGCACCAGTAGTTTCAACCTCTTAGTGGAAGGCGATGTCATGTATGTATTGCAGGGTATATATGTAGACTGTTGCTACTGTAACAGGGGTTGTCTTTACAGACATGTTGTGTGTGGGAGGTCACATCTTCTTTTAAAATGTGTGCCATCGGCTACTGACAGACATCCTAAGGACATCATAGTACAGTACCACTAATAGCACAGTAATTATCCTGTGGACTACAGCAAAGATGTGACCAATATGTGTGGACAGTCTGGCACTCTCTGGTCAGTCCAGAGGTGTACACAGGTCCCCTTCATGTGAGACATGTGGACCAAGCCTGACAATGTGGATGTTAACAGCCATGTATATGGGTATATCAGATAAATACTGGACTACATATGCCCAAACAGTTTATGCATTCACACATGCCTGTCTGTCCTGACACATAATAACTGGTGTTGCAGAGGTCACATGGCCACATACTACCCAATAGTTAGTGACATACATCTGTACATAATCTCTCTGCTTTGTCAGAAATACACAACAGTTATGGTGGCCTGGCAGCAGTATGTCTTGCAAACATCTGGACATAACATCACAGTGGGTAATTACACTAAGCTGCTAGGCATGTAACAAAACACTGTGCAAACTACAGGCAGACTGCCACAACACTGGACTACATTTTGAATGGGGGAATGCACATGTACCTGCAAATATAGCAAGCTCTACAGGCATCTCACAGCACAGAGTAACAGACACTTGTGAGATAGTGCATACCCACCATCCTCATATGTGCCACTTACACACTAAACCTACATAAACTGGGTCACGACACAGTGTGGTTCAATGCCTGTCTGTGGTATGGGACATGTGTGTGTTTGGCCCTACAAACATGTGAGCCAACAGGGTACCATACACTGGAGCAGCATGCAACATCAGATAGAACAGGACCAAGAACAATGGCATCTACCACAGTCTGTACACAGGCCAAGGTACGTATTTGCAATACACATACTGTCGACATTCACCATAGGTACACAGACCCCACTACTGTACACACAACTGCAGAATGCCTAGGTTATGTCTTCAGAAATAACCCCTACTATACATAACATGTCTAACAGTCTGATATCTGACTGGCTTGTTATCAGGTATGATGTCAATAAATAATGGTGTACAGAACATATGCACCTCTTACTGCATGACATATGTACAAAGGTTGACAGATGTGTGGCTGGGGCCTCAAACACTGGGCCAATATTGGCATGTTGCTGTGATACCCTCATACATTTACTGTTGTAACAGAGTTTGTTGTGACATATATCCTATGAGGGATATGAAGTCAGTAACTCTCATGGCTGTCACCATGTACTGACTGCAATCCTCAGACTATGCTTCTGCGGTTCTAGAATAGGTGATCTGTGAGTAACACAAGAAACATAAAACTCCAAACACTGCCCAGTCTGCAGATAACCCTACAGGTGGGAGTTTCCTCAAACATAACACTGTCATGACAGGTATTAAATCATGTAGATCAGTCATATCCACACACACCCTGTTAAATCAACATTACTCCAAATGCAGAAGAGTAACACTTACATTCTGTAGTCATGTCTGGCACATCCCCCTCCTGTTTGTTGGCCTGTCTCCACAGTGTATGTTGTTAGAGGTAAATCCCAATACCATCTGAGATGCTGTTTGCCAAACACCAACATGAGGTCCTGCTCATAGGCAATGAATGGGCCCAACACCCACATGATGTTTCTAGATATAGGAGTGTGTTTCCATGCAGTTGGCTATAGGAATGTTGCCACAGCTGTTCCATATGCAATCAGCTAGTGGGGGACTGCAAATCATGCAGAGGCCATCAGCTGATCATAAGCATCACTTACAAAACACAAGATGCTGCCTAAGCAAAGCAGGTGTACTTCTCCACATCCACCAGAGAGGGAGTGAGAGAGACAGACAGAGACAAAGTAAGACAGGGACAGGGTAGGAGAATAAAATCTAAGCATGTTTGTGTCACACACTTACCAGTACAGGGTTTCAAACCCCTGCCTGACTATACATTGCTATCACATGTCTATGCAGTTATTGCATGTGCCACAGAGCTTATATCTTGAGGAGCTATCCAAAGGTATATATGATGGTGAGTGACATTGGCAACAGTGATATAGGAGGGATAAGGTAGGTGTAGTAGGGTCTATATTGGAAGTGCAAACGCTTAGGTTGTCGAATACGGCATGATCAACATCGATTAAATGAACCGCGAGAACACCGAACACCGGAAACCAAGAAATTCGAAATTCCGATTCGGCATAGTTGGCTCTTCAGCGGTATAGCTCCATAAGGTAAGTGTGTGATAGTTACGGACCTTAGGGTTAGGGTGCAGGTTACGGTAAGTGCATCGATAGTAATGTATGTAAGGGTTAGAAGTAGGGTTTGGTTAAGTGTATGTGTGTTGATTATTTATTTTGTTTGAGTATAGCTTATTAAAGTAAGTGTGCAATAGTTACGGATCTTAGGGTTAGGGTGCGGGTTAAGGTAAGTGCATAGAAAGTGATGTATGTAAGGGTTAGTGTAGGTTTAGAAGTAGGGTTTAGGTTAGCATATGTATGTGGTTTATTTATTTTGTTTGGGTGGGTAGTATGCAGCGAGCGGTGTAGTGAGAAGTATGTTTTGTTTTTGTTAGTGGGTGGAACGGTGTTGGCCAAACAAAAGAATTCGGTAGTGTGTTTCTGCGTTTTGAGGTTTCAGTCAATTGTGCATTCACATAATAGGTGTCGATCATGCTGTATTCGACAACCTAAGCATTTGCGCTTATAATATAGACCCGGTATAGTACATGTGCCTGTCCACATGAACAGGTGTCAACGTCGACACAGCCACACTCTCTCAAGGACTCACACACATTAACACAGTTGGCAGGGTCAGGATTAGACCTCCTAATTAGCTAGTTTGCCACAATACAGTAATACGCAGGTATCACATGCACCGCAGGGGTTGTCAGGGTGATATATGAGCAAAGGGTATGTGAAGGTTTGTGACATCAGATGGCATGCTTCAGTAGGCCAATGGGAGGTGTAGTGAGTGTGAATGGGGTTGAAATCATTATACTCCACACACACAGACACAGGTTGCCAGTACTGACATGCATGGGTGCATTGCTTCACAGGTGTGTAGTGGTTGACTGTGCCAGAAGGCTGTACAAGGCTAGGTAAAGGGTATACCTTGGCATCAAGCCACATGACAATGGTTGGCAGTGTGGCTCAGGAGTGTAGTGTCTGGATTGGCCCACACAGGTGGGTATTGTATTTACCATCCAGTCATCTGGGTTACTATTGTGGGTGGTCAATGCTGTGCAATGCTTGTCATGTATGTGTTCTATAGTCCATGACATGGATGGTGTCTGGGATGTGCACACATCCCATATGCATGTTCTGTGACATGTGGAAGTGTAACTGGGGTGTCTGGGGCATGTTGTGTACACATATTGTTATCATCAGTTGTGTCATTCCTGACCTCATGTGGTGGGAACTGGCAATGGACACTAGGTTGAACCTGCAGCTACATTGATAACATGGCACAAATATTCCCTGGTGTCAGTGGCATCTGTCCATACAGGGCATGTGTTTAAGGCATGGTATGTCCTTTGTGGGTTACATTTGATGACACTACAGTTCTTGCAGGCGTCCAGTGGGGAACATAGTGATGGAGCACTGTCTACAATTATGTGCCTATTGTAGTGATGGGGCAGGATGCAATGTCCCCTGTAGTCAGCTGCAATCACACCATGGTTACTATCTGTGGGTAATATGCGGGAACTACCAACAAAGTGGTTGTTACCTAGCCGATTGTGTTTGTGTATGAGACATGGGTTGAGAGTGTTCTCTGGACAATACAAGGGTTGCCTAAATTGTTTGCCAGGCCTTGATGTCACATGTAGGGGTATGGATTGTCAACCCTAGCCTCTCTGCTGTTTGGCATCTGTTATCCTTATAAGGTGGACATTGTGATATTTAATAGGCCCACCATAAAAGAAATTTGCAAAACCCACTCCACAATGACTCCAGTTGTTACACACTCACCTCCACACAGGATATGATTGACAAACACACACCCACCGAGTCTCAAAATTGCCATGTCTGACATTGGAGCTCCTACCTAGCTAATATATATCACACTACACCATTACGCAGTTATAGCACGTGCCATGGAGGTTAGTGAGTGACTCTTTCTCCAAAGGTGTATTACAAAGTGAATGACATCAGCAGGCTTGTCAAAGAATGACAATGGAGGTTGTAGTGAATGTCAATGGTCTCAAAAGCATTGCTCCCTACACAGACAAATAAACATCCACACTTGCCATGTCTGGGAATAGAACTCCTACCTAACTAGTTTATCACACTACAGCATTACACATTTATAGAACATGCCATGGCGATTACTAGGTTACTACTTCCCCAAAGGTGTATTTCAAAGTGAGTGACATCAGTAGGCTTGTCAAAGAAGGGCACTGGAGGTTGTAGTGATTCTGAACGGCCTCAAAAGCATTGGTCTCTACACAGACAAACAAACACACACACAAACATCCACACTTGCCATGACTGGGAATAGAACTCCTACCTAACTAGTTTATCACACTACAGCCTTACGCAGTTAAATAACGTGCTACAGAGATTACTGGGTTACTACTTCACCAAATGTATTTCAAAGTGAATGACATCAGCAGGCTTGCCAAAGAAGGGCAGTGGAGGTTGTAGTGAATGTGAATGGTCTCAAAAGCATTGCCTCCTACACAGGCAAGCAAACACACACATGCCCCGTCAGGGAACCCCTACTAAACTAGTATAGCACACTACAGCATTACACAGTTATGGCACATGCCATGGAGATTACTGGGTCATTCTTTTGCCAAAGGTGTATTTCAAAGTGAATGACATCAGCAGGCTTGCCAAAGAAGGGCAATGGAGGTTGTAGTGACTGTGAATGGCCTCAAAAGCATTGCTCCCTACACAGACAAACAAGCATACACACAAACCCACAAACTTCCACACTTGCCATGTTTAGGAATAGAACTCCTACCTAACTAGTTTATTACACTACAGCATTATGGGTCTATATTAGAACATTGAAGTTTCAAAACTTTGAACATTCTAATATCGACCCCTATTCAGAAAAAGATGAAAACATTGAACATACAGAACAGCAAATTTTTTCCTAGGGAAAAAAAATGCTGTTCCAAAACACATACACACAACACAAGCACACCAAACAAACATCCATCCACACACATACACCTAAAATCTTACACCTAACCCTACACTAAACTATACACACACCACTAACTATCCACTTACCTTAACCCAAACCCTAACCCTAAGGTCCGCCACTATCCTACACTCACCTCACCCATGCCCTAACCCTAACTCACCTACCCATGCCCTAACCCTCACATCCACACAATCGCACACTTACCTGACCCGTGCCCTAACCCTAACTCACCTAATCCGCCCTAACCCTCATGTTCACACAATCGTACACATACCTAACCCACACCCTAACCCTAACTAATCTAACCTGCACTCAATTGCACACTTACCTGAACCTGACCTGTAACTTTCCACCACAGAGCTGAAAATACTGAAGCAACAGAAATGGACAACCAAATTCTTTCCCTGTGAAAAAATTTGGTTTTCTGTTGCTTCGATATTTTCAGCTTTCACTGAATAGGGGTCGATATTAGAACATTCAAAGTTTTGAAACTTCAATGTTCTAATATAGACCCCAGCATTATGTAGTTACAGGATGCACTACAAAGATTACTGGACTACTCTTTCCCCAAAGGTGCATTTCAAAGTGAATGACATCTGCAGGCTTGCCAAAGAAGACCACTGGTGGTTGTAGTGACTGTGAATGACCTCAAAAAGCATTGCTCCCTACACAGACAAACAAACATCCACACTTGCCATGTTTGGGAATAGAACTCCTACCTCACTAGTTTATCACACTAAAGCATCACGCAGTTATAAGATGTACCACAGAGATTAGTAGGCTATTACTTCCCCAAAGGTGTATTTCAAAGAGAATGACATCAGCAGGCATGCCAAAGTAGGGCATTTGAAATTATAGTGAGTATGACTGGCCGAAAAAGCATTGATCCCTACAGAGACAAACACACAGTTGCCACGTCTGGGATTAGAATTCCTGCCTAACTAGTACATCACACGATAGCATTACACAGTTATAGGATGTGTCACAGAGATTAATGGGCTACTACATCCCCATAGGTGTATTTCAAGGTGAAGACATCGGTAGGCTTGCCATAGTAGGGCAATGAGGAGGGCAGTGTGTGTGCATGGGCAACAACCTATTCATCTAGTGGCAGACACACCACACTCAGGCACACACGGGTTTATATTCCACAGGTATGTGTATACAACTGCAGGATGACTACTGAGTTGTACAGTCATGTTGCACAGTTATTACTAGCACCACAGACATTATAATGCTGAGGGATTCCAGTGGCAAATGTCTACAGTGATTGACATTTGCACATCATGTGGTTTTAGCCAACTGGATGTGTGCTGGGTGGGACAGGCCTCATGATGGAAGGCTCTCTGTCACTGTCACTCTCTTCCACACATCTATGAATGTGTACATTTGACCTATTATAGTATGTTGTCCTTGGATATATGTGTGTATTCCTATCCAATCTGTGTGCAAAGCATGACTGGTGCGTACTGAGGATTATATGCACTAACATCTGCAACTGTCAGATATGTATGGTCCACTGTTGTTGCCATGCATGGGTTTCATTACTTTAAGTGTGTAAGCATGCCCAGTATGACCTTTCAGTATTTTGTTGTCTGACATTACCTTCATTTCTCTAATTGTGGGAGCATGCCCAGTATGACCTTCTGTACTGAATGTGTGAATCCATTCCAGGTAGATTGTACTCCAGTGCAGACTTTTGTTTTTTACACCTACAGCTAGCAACCTGTTTCTGCAGGATATCTGTAGATTGGTTGACAATATGGGGTCACAATGGGCAAAGGATAGTGGGCTACTGTAGCTAATTGTGTCTGTGCTGCTTCTGCTACACGGTCATGGTGTTATCACAGATATTCAGACATATGTACTTTTATACACTCTGATGTTTTATGTCATCAAGTACTGTCAGGTAGACATATTTGCTTGCAGTGATGTCCTGGGGAACACAGGGTGAATGCAGCTGTGTCCAGTATTGTGGTCAGCAGCCTACATATTCATGCACAATCCAATGCTTGTACATCTATCGACGTGTCAGTATGGCCATATCTTGCTGTGGTGATACCTCATAGCTGTATAGATTCACACAGGTTACCCAGAGGCAGGGGTCATAATTCTGGACATTACCCCTACACATTGTGGTTTACGAGCAGGTTTGTAGCCACCCATTCTTGTGTTTGCAGCCAGGGATAGTATGTGCACACGGCTGAGTTTCGAACTTCACACACTCCATGCCGCCCATGCTCCCCCCCCTCTATTATTCTATCCTCTTCCATACATTATGCAAACATTCTCTGATACTTTTCCTATAGTTAGCATCTCATCACAGTAGTGATTTGGTGTTGGTCCACAGTTCATACAGTATGACATGGTGGACATGTTACTATTATTTGTCCACATGGCCTTGCATTTGGGTTCTGTGGATTGTGTTATGTTATTTGGGAGTCCATGACATAACATACATTGGCAGTACAGGTGAGACATAGGCCTTTTGCAGAGGACTATAGACCATTTGGTAGCGATGCAGGCCAGCTGTAGCATGCTGTTGCATTCTGTCAGCTCTACAACCCCAGACTGCAGTACATTATATTCCCCTGGGGTGACAAGGTAGGTGTGCAAGGTGTTCATGCTAATACTTTCTGTCAGTATTGATCCATTGGTGTGGATGCTGACAGGGTGCTGCTTGCAGCTAGGGACACACCTGCATGGAGCACCTGCCTGCAAGCTGCATTCTTTCGCTATTGCCATACACAGGTGAGGGTCATATTGTAATCATTCCCAACAGCAGGGATAAGACTGGAGAGTTACCTGTAGGTGGTGGTTGGGTGAGCTGGGTGCATGTGTGCTATGGACACTACTTGCATCTGACTCACAGATATATATGGGGCATTCCTCTTATGCTGGCTTGTGCAGGGACATCAGCTGTTTCTCAATACATCATTCCTATCACCTTTGTGGTCTGCCAGTGTTTGGCCAGATGACATTGGTATTCCCTACTACAAGCCCAGATAATGTGCTGCACAGTTCCAAGGGTGTGCCCATTTGACTGTTACATATTATACACTGTCTGTCTGGGGTACTTCCTCCTGTGTACTGCTTGTTTATCTGGTATACTTCTGGAATGTGTTATACTGAAAAGCATTGTATTTTGGCACTGCAGTTGTGAAAACTTGGCACTGTCATCGACAGTACTGGGCAATGGCCACCAGGACAAACCTCACCATGCATACATACTGACCACTCTCACACAATATACAGCACACACCAACCTAACACATGCAGACCTGCATATTGTACACATGCTACAATCTATCCTGCTACCTTGGCCAACTCAGGTAATCTGTGCTCCACTGTTATTATACCTACACATACATGTTACTACATTTCTACATAGGATTGGGGGGGTACACCTGTGTGTTACTACGTGTCTACATAGATTGGGGGGACATCTTACTGTTACTACATTTCTACATAGGATGGGGGGGGCACACCTGACTGTTAGTATCTGTCTACATAGGATTGGGGGTGGCACACCTGACTGTTACTACATTTCTACATAGGATTGGGGGGGCACACCTGACTGTTATTACATGTCTACATAGGATTGAGGGGGCAAAACAGGCTGTTACTACATTTCTACATAGGACTGGGGGGGGCGCACACCAGACATTTATGTATATTTTCTATGACTGTACTGGTATGCCAGGTACTCCATTTCATTCTGTATTCTAAGCTATCATGCTGAATAGAGGCATATCAGTGTACTACAGGTCTTAGGTTTGATTGACCTACATTTCAGTTTCTGACTTCTTACCCTTCAGAACTAACATCCCACTGCCTGACCTGTTGTAGTCTGTCTGTGTAGGCCTGGGGGGGGGGGTATCCATAGCCATCAATCAGAGGCCTTAGCACAGCCTTTGTTTGTGTTTGTCTACACCTGTCCTGCTGGCTGAAACTGTTGTTGGGTATGTGAGCCTCGCTGACTGGCATGTGTGTGTCATATGAACACACATGTGGCCAAGCACTTTTCCTGCAGTAGGTTTTGTCATGTTTTCTAGTACTGGCTACTATGGCGACACCAGTATTTGTTACAGATCTCATGCTGCTAATATAGGTGTCTGCTATCTGCTGGCATCCCATTATGATTCCCTTGCATGCTCACATCCATACCATAGATACACGTACCAACATATACTACTCCATTCGGCAATTGGTAGGAAGAGTGACTTACCTTGTGGCTGTGCCAGTATTGAGGATGATGCTGGAGGGCTGCCTATGTTGGATGCACATAGTACACTCCCTATACATGGTTAAGCACAGGTAGTGTCATGTGTGGCATCCCTTTTACTGTATGTGTGAGTCAGAGAGAAGTGTCATTCCCTGGGTCCCTACTGTGTCAGTGTATGTGCTATGAGTTGCCTCTTTGCCAAGGCCACAGCATACTGGGCATGCCTCGTTCTGCCTACTGGGCCAGGCTCAGGTTGTTCTTCCTCTGAGTCACTCTGTGCCTCTGCAGGCCTCGGCAATGGTAGGGAGCTATGTGGCCCTGCCCCGTGCTGTTCCTGCTGAAGCTGTTTCCGCAGGATCATATTGTGTAGCATGGCATATACGATGACAATTTGGGTACATGTAGCTGGTGAGTACTGCAAGGCTCCATTGGATGTGTCCAGGCACCGGAACTGTGACTTGAGCATCCCAAACACATGCTCTATTATGATTCTGGTCTGTGCATGTACCTCATTATGGAGTTCTTGTTCGGGTGTGTTTGCATTTCTGATGGGTGTCATCAGCCATGGCTCCAGTGCATAACCAGCATCACCCACTAGGTGACCGTAAGGTATGTTCCCATTGGCAAATCTGTGGTACAGCTGCGTCAGATGCCAGATGTAGGAGTCATGATAGCTTCCAGGGAAGCCAGTACACACATTCATTATAATGCCCTGGGCATCACACACGACCTGGCAGTTAATGGAGGGGAAGCCCTTGTGGTTGATGTAGACCCTACCCTGCTCACCGGGTGATGCCTTGATGCATATATGGGTGCAGTCTATAGCACCCACTACCCACAATTCTGCTATTTGGTGGAAGAGATGCATATTGCTGGTCAATGCCTCATGGGTGTTGGGGAAATATATGTGCTCACCGGCATGTGCTGACACAACATCCAGGAACTGGTGGAGTACCCTGGATGCTGATGACTGTGAGATCCCCATGATATCCCCAGTTGGCCTTTGGAAGGTACCTGTAGCTAGTATTCTTAGGCCTACACATACCTTGGTATCCACACTGGGGTGGGTACCCCTCTGTTAGTTCTGTGTGTCAGGCATGGCCGGCACAGCTCAACAATTTGCTGTAGGAGGTCCCTGTCCACTCTGTAGTGCTCCACTATTGTCAGCTCATGTAGCCCCTGGTAGGTTACCCTGGGTCTGCACACTCTTCTCCGTCTCCTCACTGTGGGTTGGTCGACAGCATTCTCATCCTCACCACCCTCAGCCTCTTCCACATGTTGATGTATGATAGCTGCTGCAGCCCCTATCATTTTGTTGCTTTTGTTTGTTAAAATTTACCCACTTGTATACACTGGTGGTGTAGAGTATGTGGAAAAAAAACAGAGGGAAAGGTGTTTGCATAGTTTATAGTAGTGTTTTGTGCTGGGCTGCTGCCTGTGTAATTGACTAATTCTGATACATTTCACCTGCCAGCTATGCTAGTTCTCCTTGATTACCTTCCTATTGCGGTTTTCCCTTCCCATCACCTTCCTTTTTAAGCCCGGGGGCATGCTGCGCAAACACAGTGCTCAAATGTGCACAGAGCTGCTATTTCTTGGTTTACTTTTTTTTTCCTTTAAAACACAGTGCATGGAGCGCACACCTGCTTAGACAACGTAAAGAGTGCTAGGCAGCTGCAGACACACCCCCTTGCTTAGCTCTGCTAAGCTAAGGGAAACCAGAGCCACTGGGCTCCAATAAGCTTATAGTATGCCTGACAGCCCCTCATGATGTCAGCTAACTCTCTGGCTTCAACCATGCTATTCCTGCACTTACACGGTTGGGTGCTGGCTAACATTGAGGGGAAATCTGGGATTCAGTTTCATTCCCCTCATTTGCATAGGATTGCATACTAATGCCTAGTTACAGGTCCCACACTGAGCTTTCCCCCTTAGCAACCATTATTCACTGGCCATGTTTTCTTCTGCCTGCCATTGAGTATAATGGCAAAATAGTAATTTTGGTTAGAATGCTTATTTTAGGTTTTTTTTTATTTTCAGCCTGATCCCATTTGTGCATCACTGTCCTACACTTAAACAGCCAAAATCAGCTAAAAAAATTAAAGTTTTTTTTTTTGCCAACTGTTTTCCATGCCAATGGCCATATATTTGGCCATTGGCATGCTTTATGCATACTGTACATTTCTGCACACTACATTAGTCCAGCATGGCTGGTTGACAGCTTCCTGGATCACAAATTCACCTCATTTGCATGGTTTTTACCTGCAAAAGGGGTAATATACATACATGAGCTGTGTCCATGCAGGAATAGTGCAGGAGTGCTCATGCACATCCCTGGAGTTTATTCCTGGATCACACAGTGGCCATATTGCCTCCAGGAGCTCCTGCACTATTCCTGCACACCGTGCAAGACCTGCTGAATCCAGGGGAGTATTCACACTGACAGGTTTGGACAGTGTTTAAGGTAACTGAGCAGAAACAGCCAAGTAATGGAACACTGGAGTGGCTGGGGAGGGGGCTGTTGCTGGAGCAGGTTACAGGCTATCCATTCAATTAAAACAAAGCTCATCCTTGTCCATACTCAAATGCAACTTGAATCTAAGGATGGATAATAGAAAAATGTACTCCAGGATTGCCTCTCATGCCACTAGTGGATAGAGGCATTTCCTAAATGCTGCATCCCTTACATGAGTCCCCTCAAATTATCTATGGTATAATCACAGTTATTCTCACTAGGGCTAATGTACAATTATCAGCCATGGGATAGGTAAGACCAATCAAGTAATGTTAATCTAAGCAACAAAAGGGAAATTGGCTGAGCTTAAAATGTCCTTTAAGTGAACCATAGGCGCCAGAAGCTGTTAAAGACGGGTGGGAGGGCGGAGGGTGACAGGGGCACTTAGTGAACTAAAAAGGGTAATTTTTTTATAACTATTTCGTACCACAGCATAGGTTCACTTTGATGACATTTTAAGCTTAGCCAATTCCCTTTTGGTGCTTGAATTAACATTTTCTGATTGGTCTTAGCTATCCCCATGGCTGATAATTGTATATTATCCCAAGTGAGAACAACTGTGATCATACCATAGATAATTTGAGGGGGCCATGTAAGGGATGCAGTTTTTAGGAACTGTCTCTATCCATTAGTGACATGAGGGGAAATCCTGGAGTACATTTTTATTACCCATCCTTAGATCCAAGTTGCAACTGAATATGCATGAAGGAGCTTTGCTTTATTTTTATGGATAGTCTGTTCCGGAACAGTGGTAGCGTCTATGTTATATATACATCTCTCCACAACATTCAGTTTAGATACCTGGACTGAGTATTTCTGATGCCATTTGACTTGCTGATGTTCAGTAGGTCTATCTGTATTATGTCGGAGGATGCTTTGTATGCCAGACATGTCACCTCTAAGAACTCTGTAGGATACTGAGTATAGTAATAAATCTTTGAGGTGGTCCATGCAAGACCTATTGTTTAGGACTTGTATCCTTTTAGTAAGGTATCCCTGAAGGTATTCCAATTGTTGCATGGGGCTGGACAGATACATGCCAAAGTGAGCATTATACAAAATGATTAACATAATGAGAGCTTTGTAAAGGGGGACAACAACATCTCTAGATCTAGTCAC
This sequence comes from Protopterus annectens, assembly GCF_019279795.1. Classification (NCBI taxonomy): domain Eukaryota; kingdom Metazoa; phylum Chordata; order Ceratodontiformes; family Protopteridae; genus Protopterus; species Protopterus annectens. The sequence goes on along the minus strand of NC_056727.1, from coordinate 898,092,325 downwards.
AATCAATTTGTTTATAAGCTGTGCAATATAGAAAGGCTTTCTTATGACTCTGGGAACATGTTGGTCAAAAGTTAGGTTACTGTACAGACAAGTTCCCAAATGCCAAACAATTGGATCAGTTCTCAGAGGGCATTGTCATGATTTTGACACTAGTTATTATTTGGGACAAACCTTCCTGTATGATGGTTAAGTCATTTGGCGATTCAATAACTTCTCCTAGCTTGCAGTCATCTCAAACCTAGCTGGCCAAAGCTCTTTGGCATTTCCTTTTACTTTTGAGATGTATATGCCAAACAGAAAAAGTCTCAGCCCCGAACCCTGGGGTCTCCATTGGTGACTGGTCTCTTCCCCTGTTTTGAGTTCCTGCATCCTGTAAGCCAAGTTGGCAATGCAGCTGGTGATGTAAGTGTTTCCTCCTACAGTATTCATCTTTTGTACTACACCCGAGTAGGGGATTGTGTCAAAAGGCTTGGCCAGGTCAAGGTAATGTGGTGTGAACTGTTTTACCTTCATCCATTGCTTTGGTAACAAGAGCAAAGCTTAAAATTTTCCCATGATTTGTTTTACCTTCATCCATTGCTTTGGTAACAAGAGTAAAGCTTAAAATTTGCCCATGATTTTGAACCTTTCACACTTTCCTCTGGGCTGTTTTCAAACACATTTTTAGGGACATGCATACATGTATGCATTCATTGATTCACCTTCCTGATTGTATTAAATTATATTCCTTGTATAATACAACACACTTGTTAGATTTAAGTTAGAGCGCATTTTAAATTTATTGTTTAAACATTTTTCCAGTAGGCAATGAAACAAAAATGCAATAACCAATAATGACAAAACTGCTCTATTCAGAACATTTCCATCATAAAGGTCTACTTCCACACACAACTGCATTTTAAATTTATTGTTGGAACATTTTTCCAGTAGGCAATGAAGCAAAATGCATGCACCAATGACAAAACTACCCTATTCAGAATATTTCCATGATAACAGTCTACTTCCACCCACAATTGCATTTTAAATTTATTGTTTGAACATTTTTCCAGTAGGCAATGAAGCAAAATTGCATGCACCAATAATGACAAAACTGCCCTATTCACATAATTTCCACGATAACAGTCTACTTCTACACACAATATATAAATACAGAATCACAGTAGCATGTAAGCCATAGGCATGTTGCACTGCTTCTTGAACTTATTTTCAATTGGGGGGAGGCCAAAAACCAGAGACACATTTTAAACAGAAGCTTCTGGCTCCAAAGAGATAACAAGGAACTAATTTTGAAAAACTTTCATCATCCGTTATTAAGGTTTGCAATACTTTTGCCTTCAGCCTTGCAATTTTCAAAGAGAATGTACTTCCCTGGACTGATTTCTGCATTTATTTTTTGTATGTTGATTATCATTATTTCGAAGTAAGCCGCTTCTAATTTTGATTACACTGTAGTTTGGTCACACAACCGCTGAGTTCACTCAGGGGGTTACAACAATATGATTTTAATATTGTTTCAATTTGCTTGATTTGCGAGTTGTTTTTACGTTTATTTTAAACAATTGAACAGAATTGATTTCTACGACTTTTGAATAAGGTTTATTTATTTGTAAACTTGATATACTGAATGGTGTGGATTTTTTCATATATTTTTTCAAGGGGCTACTTGATATTGCTTTTGACTATATTTACTTATAATAGTTATAGAGTAGTTTTATCACTATCACAGTTTTGTCATGTCTTCATATATACAATAGATTAATGGATTTGCGATTTGGTCTTGTGTACTTGTTAACAACACACTTGCTTTGAGATTTTTGAGATAGATATTGCTACACCTTGACAATACGAATTTAATATTATTATTTTTTACCTTATTTTATTTACACTGTTGGTTTTTGTGGATTTAACCAATAGGGTGTTTAGTATTTTTACCACTATTACCCATTTAGGTTAAACATTTAAAAGTGGACAGGAAAAGTTCATTTTTTTTACATATATTTTTTTACATATTTTAAAAAAAATTTCTATAGAGATATTGATATATATTTTTTCTTTATATGATGGAACATTTAATGATCCAATATATGGAAATTTCTAGACAGATTATCACATTACTGCAGGCAAACAAGACTGCAGAACACAATACTCAAGATGTTAGTTTAACAGATACACAGGTGGAACTGTTTACTATGCATACACCACCAGTGTCCAATGCTGATAGACAAGTGAATACAGAGACACTTAGAGGGGAAAGGAACAATACCCACCAGGGAGACAATAACAACAGTAGAGGAAGAGTTGTTACTAACAACATTCCTATAGGATCAATGTTTGACATGGAGAACTTCTTGGTGCCCCCTGTATTAGGCGACTCTTTTAGATCAGAAAATCTTGGGACATTTAACTCACAGGTATTTAAATTTGAAAAGCTAGCCAAAAAATACAAATCACTTCAGATGGACAATGTTTTTTTAGAGCGTTCACTAGAACTTAACCAAGTACCCAAAGGTCTGAGAGTATATAGGATCCCTATGGGAATTGAGGCACACTGAGGCATACAAGAATATGTTGGAACTTTTTGATAGAACTGGGATGGATTTAATGAGAATTATTATTAGAGACAACAACAACAGATTAAGTGTTTTAAAAAACAAACTACTTATTCTTAAGCAGAGTATTACTAATGACCTGCTTTTTGAAAGTAACAAAGGTAGATTAGATAGAATTACAACTGAACTTGACAGATATGTTAAAACAAGTATGGAAAGAAAACAAAAGAAGATACCAAGGGATACTACTGAATATAAAGAGAAAAAAGCTTACCCCTTACCCAATTCGACTAGGGACGTCCAACATGATGGGGATATAAGGAGAAATACAATGTTAACTGAGGAGGAGGGGGCAATTGATGAGACACATTTTGGGATAGAGGAGGAAGAAGAGGTTTTTTTAGAAAACCAACCTCCATTAAGACGGTCAGACAGATTGAGGAACCGAGACAACCTACTAGATCAGGAGGTTCAGAGACCACCTCAGGGACCAGGACGGTATACAGGGAACAATTGGAGGGGTGGGCAACAGAGGAGGAACAACTCGAATTTGAATCCCACCTTCCACAACACCAACAACTGGCGCAACAGATGAATGACAACACTGACAACACTCCTAGTATTTTTTTATCTACTGATTCCCCTGTATCTTGTTTTGATTCATCTACTGTTTTATGTCAACATTCTCCCACCAGTATGGTAAATTTACCTTTGACCAACATTACTAAGGAGGGTCCTACCATTGTAGGTGGCAACTCCTTTTATGTTTATAACTTTTCTAGTTTGAAGATTTTAGACAGTCATCTTAGCTTATTGAAAAAAGTTTTTTCTTTTGTCCGTGATTTCAAATATGACATCAGTAAGGTTCTTATTAATTTAAAGCTCTTTACAAGAAAACTGAATTTAAAAGTATTTTTAGTACTAAACACAGGGTTGACAGTGAAGCTCATTTATTTACAATTAGAAGAAGCAGTACATTTATACCCCCATACCATCCTGCTGTGTTGGCTTTTGAACGTTTATGTACAACACAAATTAGGCGACTTTTTGACAATAGACAAATAACATGTGACTACAACATAACATCCGCAGAATTATTTTGCTTAAAGGAACTTTCAGTTAACAAGGACTATAGGGTTATGAAACCGGACAAAGGTGGAGGAGTGGTTATTATGACTAACATTGATTATTTAACGCAGATGCAGAACATTCTAAATGACTCCTACACATATGAGTTAGCTTCTAAATTTGATGTCCAGAAGGCATACACCAAAATAGACTGGATGCTTTATGAGTTGCTATGTGAAGGTATTATAGATGCTGAGGAATACAAATATTTATTGGTAGAACATCCGGTCATGCCCACCATCTTTGGCATACCGAAAATTCATAAAAACTTAGTCAACCCATCTTTTAGACCCATAGTTGCAGCCAGACGATCAAAAACTGAACCTCTAGCTTCCTACATAGATATTTTGACCAAGGACATCTTGGAGAGGTTGCCATATATCTTAAAAGGAACAAGAGGTTCACTGTTATCCAACCAAGTGAATGCTCCGTAGCTATACTTCTACAAAACTTAAAATGATAAAAAATGGTAAGAACGGAGCAAAAGCGGAGATATAAAATATTCAATAATGGTTTATTCTTTAAAACAGAAAAAACGGATAAGCGCGCTTTCGCTTATAGCTTCATCAGATCCATGAATAAATGTCATTCACTCAAAACATTTTGTACAAAAATTTAAAAAGTAAATGACCAATCAAACTTCTGCATCAATTGATACCTTGAAGGTACAACATATACCAAAGACATATACTAGTTGATTCATTCACTAAATAATTCATATATATATATATATATATATATATATATATATATATATATATAATATTCAAGAATGTAAAATAATAAACATATGTAAGAAAACATATGTAAAAAACGATAAAAAAAATATATATATAAATATAATGCATGTAGTGTGAAACGTAATAAGGGGTATATGCATATATGTGTATATATATCCTATTGCAATAACAACTTAAGCATAAAATGTATAATGTGTACAAACACATGTTTATCCTTCTAAAGTTAATAAATGGTGTGATTTCATGACCCAATGCATGTGGATAAAAAATTATTATTCTCTTATTGTATAAACATGTGTTTGTACACATTATACATTTTATGCTTAAGTTGTTATTGCAATAGGATATATATACACATATATGCATATACCCCTTTTTACTTTTCACACTATATGCATTATATTTATATATATATATTTTTTATCATTTTTTACATATGTTTTCTTACATATGTTTATTATTTACATTCTTGAATATTATATATATATATATATATATATATATATACATATACATATATATATATATATATATATATATATATATATATATGAATTATTTAGTGAATGAATCAACTAGTATATGTCTTTGGTATATGTTGTACCTTTAAGGTATCAATTGATGCAGAAGTTTGATTGGTCATTTACTTTTTAAATTTTTGTATAAAATGTTTTGAGTGAATGACATTTATTCATGGATCTGATGAAGCTATAAGCGAAAGTGCACTTATCCGTTTTTTCTGTTTGAAAGAATAAACTATTATTGAATATTTTATATCTCCGCTTTTGCTCCGTTCTTACCATTTTTTATCATATATCTTAAAAGATTCATGGCACTGTTTGGACTGCCTCAAAACTTTGATTCACGATGATTTGGGGGATTTTTGGTTGGTTACTATTGATGTTATCAATTTATTTTCAGTGATTCCCCATGACTGTGGGCTCGACTGGTTTAGGAAGAGCTTGGACAAACATACCAATTTACACCAGACCAAGAAGGACCTATTGGTGGATATGTATATATATATATATATATATATATATATATATATATATATATATATATATATATATATATATATATATATATATATATATATATATATATAAAATATTCAAGAATGTAAATAATAAACATATGTAAGAAAACATATGTAAAAAATGATAAAAAATATATATATATAAATATAATGCATATAGGGACAGATTCATCACCTAGAGACTCCCTATGCTGTGGAACAAAATCCCGGTACATGTGAGGCAGAGCACCTCGCTGGCCTTGTTCAAGAGGAATCTTGACCAATGGATGGGAGATCGCAGATATACCCCAGGGATTACTTCAGTGTCACTGCTTGACAGAGGCACAGAAAAATGATAGGCATAGTTTTTATTCAAACTAAAGGGGTGGCGAAAGCCACATAACTATGGGCTAGGCTTATAAATGCCCTTGGGCAGATAGCCTAGTATGAACCTATGAACCTATGAACCTATGCTGCAAATGGTATTGGAGAACAATTTTGTAGATTTTGAGGATGAGTACTACAGACAGTCCACTGGGGTGGCTATGGGTGCTAAATGTGCACCCATTTATGCCAACCTCGTTTTAGCAGAATGGGAAGATCAGTTTGTGCTGACATCTGATTACAAGGCTAAGATGCCTATTTATTTTAGATTCTTGGATGATATTCTGCTTTTTTGGAAAGACACACTTGACGAACTGGAAGAATTTATTTTATATTTGAACAACACAACTACATTCTTAAAATTTACACACAGTGTTGGCAAGATGAGTACTGATTATCTGGATTTATAATTATATATTAAAAATGGTAAAATAGAATCAAGATTATACAGAAAGAAAATTTATAGCAATTCATTTCTACATTATAGTAGTTGTCACCCTGCCTATGTTAAGAGAAATGTTGTCAAGGGCCAAATGATCAGGTTGTCCCGTATTATTAGTGAGGATGATGTATTTACAGTTGAACTGGACAAATTAAAGGACTTATTTGTCCAAAGAGGTTATCCCATTGATATACTTTTGCCACTTCAACATGAAATATTTAGAAGAAGGTTTACTGACTTTGTTCCTATCTTGCATGACACACACAGGTTATGTGACAAAGTCATCAACCGTAAAGAAGTGCCTGACAGAAACAATACGCCAACAGGAATGGTATTACAACACAATAGGTTAGCACCTGAAGTTAAAGATGTTATTTACGGTGCTTGGGAAAGCCTCACCCCAGCAGACTTACACAACATACTTGGTAAATGTCCCACTTTTATTAACAGCAGAGGTTCAAATTTAAAAGACCTACTTGAGAAGACCCCTAGATCCTTTGGACAAAGACCAGTTACAATGGCCAAATGTGGCAATTGCAAGGCCTGTAAATTTATTAATGACGGTCCCTATGTTTGTCTAGGTAGTTTTAAGAGAACTTTGAAGAGCCCTGGTTATTGCAACTGTAACACGAGCATGGTCATTTATGCTGCCACTTGTTTATCTTGCCCAGCGTTCTATATAGGTATGACTACCAGGAAGTTGAGACAAAGAATATTAGAACATTATAGGGACATAAAAAATAAGAAAACCACTAATTCATTGTATATACACACAAATCATTGTGCAAACTTTAAAAAATTTATTTTTTTGTTATTGACAGGCTATATACAAAGGATTTTGGGGGGGACTTTAAAACTATGTTGGAAATAAGGGAATGTCTTTGGCAACTGAGACTTGATGCCAGTAATGCCCTTGGTATCAATGACGTACTATTCCTAGCATGTATTTTAAAATACAAAGCAGCTTGTATATAATACACAACTATGTAAATTCAAATATATTAACAGATATGTCTTCTGTTTTAGTTGGAATGTTTTTCATTGCACATATTGTTTTTTAGTTTTGTTTTTTTTGACGTTTCGTTTTTATTTTTGTTTTATTTTGGTTCATTTATTTATTTTGGGTAGCTATTACTTACTTGAGATTCTAGCAAACAAGGTATTGTTGAGCAGGACTTTAAGATTTGGTGAACAGGAACTTTAGGGGACAATTGTTTAATTAACTACTCTCCTGCTTTTTTTCATCATTGATTAATTAAGTACTAATCAACGGCTGTATTTAAAGATTGTTTTTACTGAAGTTAACTGACTCTGAAGATGCCCATGAGGGTGAAAGCGCTTAGTCAGTTTGAGTTGCTGTATTTTTGATTCTTCATTCATCCATTTGTGGACTAATAAAGGTTTGTGAGTTTTACCTGTTATGTTACCTTAGTGCCTTCTTGTTTACCAGACATTTTAAACATTGTGTGTGTAATTTTGGAAAGTTGTTTGCATAAACTGTTGTGTTACCATCATGCATTTCACTGCCAAGTCTTGAACTCAGAACACTGTGCACTAAAGTCAGAGCAACATAACACTAAGCTAAACCAGCAGTTTTTTGAAAGACAGGAAGACAAACTTAAATGGCTGTCATATCATTTAGTGACTTCAGTTTTCACTTCTCACCATAGCTCTCAACCTCTTTGCACAAAAATGCAGAACAAAGCCAATAATGGGGGAATACAGCCACAAAATAGGGACACATTTCAAATACTGATGTTATAACCTTAGAAAATTGCTAGAATAAAAGGTTTTGTTTTACTACTCCTGCAAACCAGAGGAACAGAACAAAAATGTGAGGTATAAATTCAAAAGTGATGGTGGCTAGGGACTTTGGGCTCTTTTTCCCTGTATCCAAGGTACAGGGTTTGAGCCTGAGTACCTCTAGCCACCAGATGTATTCTGTTGGGGGCATTTACACACCCACACACCTTACTTGCTCTGGTAGCTTACAAAAGTAAATCCTTCCTGCTCCAATCTGCAATTACAGTCCACAGACACCTTACTCACTCTGCTCTGGCAGCATACGAAAGTAAATCCTTCCCGCTCCACTCTGCAATTAGTCCACAGATACCTTACTCACTCTGCTCTGGCAGCTTATGAAAGTAAATCCTTCCTGCTACACTCTGCAATTACAGTCCACAGACACCTTACTCACTCTGCTCTTGCAGCTTACAAAAGTAAATCCTTACCGCTCCACTCTGCAATTACAGTCCACAGTCCAGATGCCGATACCTTACTCACTCTGCTCTGGCAGCTTTCAGCTTACTGAAAGTAAATCCTTCCCACTCCACTCTGCAATTACAGTCCAGATGACGATAAATCCCTTTCTGTTCAGGCAGCAATAATCCTGTCCTGCCACTCGCAAACATACTCGCTCACAGCTTTTGAATAACCCTTGCTGTTCCCGCTTGCAAACTGGACATATGTGCTGATGTCATCGCGGCAGCTTTTGAATAATCTTTTCCGCTTGCAAACCGATGTCATCGCAGCAGTTGGGAGGTGCGGAAAACAGAAACTAATGGGACAGAGTCTGCAAAAAAATGGGGAGGCTCCCCTCCCCCCTCGCTTTATGGTTCCAGCGCCCATGAAGTGAACCTATGTTGTGGTAGTAAATAGTTTAAAAAAGCTGCCCTTTTGAGATCATAAAGTGCCCCTCTCACCTTCCACTCCCCCCCAGTCTTCAACCACTTCCATCTCCTATGACAAAGATATAGGTAATCTGTAAACACTTGACCCTACTCAGTTTGGATTTGTCAAAGGGAGATCATGCCTGTTAAACCTGGTAGATATCTTTGAGACAGTCACCAAGGCCTTGGACAAGGGGAAATCAGTGTAACCATTGGTGTTCCACAGTGATCAGTCCTGGGACCTCTACTGTTTGGAATCTATTTCTCCAAAGTACAAGCAAAAACTAAAGGTCTGTGGCTGACAAAGTTTGCTGATGACTACAAACTGGGAGCGGTCATCAAATTTCCAAATGATGTCAACATCCTACAAGAGGGTCTTACACAAATAAATGATTGGTGCCAAAGACATGACCTTAAACTCAATGCAAAGAAATGTATTATCATTCCTTTCAGTAAGAGGAATGTTCCTGGTAATTATCACATCAACAGCAACACCCTAAGTATGCACTCAGTGGTGAGAGACCTGGGCACACAGGTTGAAAGCAACATTATCTTTGATCACCATGTCTCCACAGTGATAAGAAGGGCAATCTGTATTGTTCATCTCACAAGTAAGGACATTGTCTTCAGAAAAAAAGAAATTACATCCTCCCTGTACTCTTCCCTCATCAGGCCAATAATCGAGTGCTACGCATCTTTTGGTATGTACCCTTCTAAGCTCCTGCAGCAACTGGAGAAACCACAACGTATCTCTAAATACCTATAAACCATAATAAACATTGCCTCTCACCTACTATGCAGTGGTGATATCAACCCCAACCCAGGTCCAATAACAAGTCCTACAAATTACCAGAATCAGCCTAGTACTAGTCCTAGCCTACTTAAGAGAAAATCTGATAGTCTAATAATAAATCATAACATAAGAAACATCCTTAACAAAACCACTGAGCTCCATGCAACCATAGCATTATACTTACCTGACATTATCTTCCTCACAGAAACATGGGTTAGACCACACATTAAAAACGAAGAAGTACTTCCCCCTGGTTATAGCATAGTACGAAAACAATGTACAGCTAAAAGAGGAGGCGGAGTCGCTCTCCTATAGCAGAACAACATCAATGTTGAACTAGTTAGCATAGAAATCCCTGCATTTAATATTGCAGAGATCCTACTTGCAAAGGTAAGACTAAACACACAAAAAACAGCTAAATATCTTAGCATCATATATCCCTCCAGGAGATAACATCAAAACCCTAGAATCTCTTCTCTAATGGAAATCAGAAACCCTCCCCCATGAAACCATTATACTAGCGTACTTTAGTATTGATTGGTCCACACTTAAATCACCCCACTCTTCAAATCATATTAACCTTTATGGATTCTCACAATTTATACACATGCCTACTAGGGTAGACAAAACCTCAAAAAAAGAATCAAACTGGATTCTCACCAATCGCCCATCTTCCACCCATAATTTTGGTACACTACCCAACATTCTAAGTTACCAACTCCCAACCTTCTTCAGCAGAAACCAAACTAAACTCACTAGCACTAGCTCTCTTAAACACATCAGATACACTAAAAACTTCATACAGACCAAATTACTAGGGGTCATTACTGACAATATGAAATTTGACAAACACATAGCTCATACAATAACCAAAATCAACAAAAAACTAGGTACTCTTTACAGATGTAAAAACTTCCTAACCAGCAACAGTAAAGTTACCCTAGTCATACCCATCTTCTCTCTACCTTACTGTATGCTTATCCTGTCCTAATTAATCTAAACAAGAGCGATTTAAACAAGCTATCAGTATACTACAACAAAATAGCAAAATTTGCCACAAACTCCTCCTACCGACTCACCACTGTCAGGCCCTTAAACAGCTTTCCTGTCTGGAACTCCCTAACACCTTAGCTCTAAACCAACTTCTTCTAGCTCACCAAATACTGTACCAACCTGACAAAACTCCAACCTTACAAGACCTGATCATCCTCTAATCCAATAACCGCAAACTTAGATCCACTAACAAGGCACTAATCGCAATCTCCAAAAGCCATTACAGCTCTGGTGACTCCCTGTATTCTAGCAACATTTCCAAGACTTGGAACTCCCTACCACTACAAATCAGGGTGCAGCCTAACAAAACCATCTTCAAAAATAGCTTATTTCCCACCTAAACAACTCCTGGACATGTAACTGCCCTATCACCTGGATGACATATTCTAGCTCCTTTCCTCTACCCACTATCCAACCTCCTCTTTAAAACTCCCACAGATGCACTATATATTACCATGTTACTTGTAACTGCCTAGCATCTGGCTGACATATTCTAACTCCTTTCCCCTACCCGCTGTCCAACCTCCTATTTAAAACTCCCACAGATGCACTATGGATTATCACATGTTAACCAGCTCACTGCTGCCTACTCCCCACTGTCCCATCTATACTCACTAACTCTCCCCTAGTCTAAGTTGAAAAGCTTTCCCTTAAAATGTCAATGCACCTCATATGAACTTGTCTATATTCTCCTTCCTTTTTTAGTTTTTCCTTTCTTGTCTTATCTTCAGTACATCTTCAAGATTATGTCTACTAAACATACTGTATGAACAACAATCAAATGTTACTACCTGCTATACTTTTAATTGTATGTCTAATCCACTATGCTTATGTAGATATCTTATGCAGTTGTATGTTATCGTCTGCTATGTTTTATAACTGAATGTGTAAATATCTTATGTACAGTATGTTAGCAATTGTTCTGGAGCTTTTCTCCCCAGGCCTCCACTGAAAATGGACAGCTCTGTCCAGTCAAACCTACCCAGTAAACAAATGTAAAATAAAAATAAATAATAATAACTAAAGCTTCCTCATAAGGAAAATTCAAGGACTTCAGCATCTGTCCTATATAGATCATTTGAAATCACTGCCACTTTATTCTGTTTCATACAGACTACTCAGAGGTGATCTTTGCTTTGCATATAAGGCAATCTCTGACCCTGCTTAACTGGAAATGATGCATATCCGCAAGTCAAAAGGTACACAGATTACTTGCTCTAAAGATCTTAACCTGGTATGTGTATGTGACATTAATAGAACCTGCTGGAGGGACAGATTTATCTCCCAGAGGTTACCATACCTTTGGAACAGGCTCCCACTTCATGTCAAACAGAGCATCTCATTGGACCTCTTCAAACACAATCTGGATGATTGGATGGGTAACCATAAATTCACCCCAGGGGTTCCACCTGTGTCTCTCTTGGACAGGGGCAATAGGTGCTGATCATGGAAATAAGGGCAGAACTTGGCTAAGCTTGTAAGGGCAATAGGGCTCTTAGCCTAGTAACTCCCTATGATCCTATGAGTTAGAGTGACTGTCGTCACAGGTGCTGGGGGTATTTCAGTAGTTTGATAAGGAGTCAAGGCATGTGTGTCATCCACACAAATCGCTAGTGATTGGGGCTGGACAGGGAGCAAGATAAGAATAAAAGCTGTAAATGTAATGATCCTTTCCTTGCTTATGTACCTGCTTGGGGATATTTCTACTTCAATTCAGGTTAAGTGGCTAGAGGGGATAGAGATGGTATATGAGGAGAGAGGCAGAAGACCAGAATAACAATAAGCTTAGAGTACGTAGCAGAGATGGAGGTTGTAGAACGCCTGATTTCAAAATAAGTGTAATAAAATTACATTTTATGGTGGAAAGTGTGGCAGGATGAGGTAGGGAACAGCAGGTCTGGGGTTTGTAGGGGCAAACAGGACCAGTAGTTTGTCAGTTAAGTATATGGGGAAGAAGGCGTAACTAAGGAAGATAAAGGAGTGACTACATGAAATTAGTTAAATGACCTTCAAAGGAACATATTCAGGTCACAGCTAAGGAAAAGGATGAAAAAAAGGATATATATTTTGGGTTTACAGAATTTAGGAGGGTGGGTGATTTTATTACATTTGAGATTTTACAGGAGGAGTTGGGATTGTCTTTTGCATCATACTATAATGAGGGAAATTAGGCTGAGTGTTAGAGATAATGGGACGAAGAAAGTGGATGAAGAAGTGCATTAAATATGAAACATTGGGTTGACAAGATGGTGAGAATATGTAATAGCTACAGTGACTTAAATGAAGAGGAAGGAATGGGTAATATGAGAAAGACAAGGGAAAATGTTCACAAAAATGTGAGTTTCAAATTGTTCAGGTTTCTTATACTAACAATTTTTACTTTTACTTTCAGTGAAAAATTATTTCTGACACAGTTTAAATCAATGTGCACTATAATAATTTATCTTGTCTTCAAGTCAGGCTTGTTTGTAACCAATTAATCTAATGTTGTTTGATGTGTTCTATTAGCTTGAGTAGTTTTTTTGCTCATTGCTGTTGTAATTCAATGATATAGTATTGAATCACCAAATATCACCAAAGATGATGTTCAGTCAGAAAAAAGAACAAAAAAGTGAATACATGTATTTTAAAGAACGCATTTTGCTATTTTACTGAGTTTTGTCATCTTGCAGTGAGACTATATAAGTAAGATAGCATGATGGTGCAGGTAAGTTACCCTCACCTGGAAAATGTTTGTAAGTTGTGCATTTTTTGGTTTATTTCATCGCTTCTTTTTTAGCATTATTAAAGTGGAAGTATCTGGTCTACTTTAGTTTTGGTTTGATGTGTGCAATTATGTTTCATTTATTTAAGATATATGCTATGTTGTTTATGAGGAAATATGGCTTTTTACTGAAATTTTGAGACTTGCTTTGCTGAGTCCTGAAATACTGAAAAACAAAAGACTAAAAAATGCAGGAGAAGCACAAATATCAAACATCACACTTCTCATTTAAAGTTTTGCATCCCCTGATATGTAGTTGGGGCAAGCCTCCACCCTTAAACTTATATTTACCAGCTCTGAGATTGCCATACCTCAGATAAAGGGGAATATTCTATGAAACGGCATCTTGGTCTTAGTATATGCAAGCCTGGATTTTAAGCTATTCAGTCTCCTTATTGTCATATTCATCCAGATAAGTCCCATGATTACAGTAAATATTGCATGTTATTTTGAATTACTGATAGTTTCAATTCATCTTAAGATAATGAAAGTGCTATAATAGTTTAAAACTGGATATATATATATATATATATATATATATATATATATATATATATATATATATATATATATATACACACAGACACATATATATGTTCTGGGGAGTAATGGTAGGTAGTAATAGTTACCAGCCTTGTCAGAGGACACTCTTTATTACTCTGCACCTATGGGTGTACTACCACCAAGGTGTTTTTTCTATGGGGATACTGGGAAGTAGCTAAGATGCCTTCTTTATTAAAGCAATATGGTAGCAGAAATAAATAAAGAAGAAAAAGGAACTTTTTTTTACCTTTTTCTTATAGTTTTACTGTACAATATATTTGTGATGTTAGTAATCCTAGAGGGAGGGAAATCGTTGACAGTATCTATATTAAGCAAAAGACAATGTAGATAAATGAGTTTCACATCATAATTACACAAAGAATGAACTACTGGATAGAAGTCTAAGGTGATGATTATTATCTTGTATAGTCAACTTTAACCTTGGTTAGTTCTCCAAAGCTATCATATCTAATTAACTTACACTTATTTATTCTCTGCACCATCAAAAGATAGACTTGGTAAACTGTAAAGTTTTTTTCATTGTCTCATATAATCAACATCCATTAGAATAGAGACAGAAAAACAGAGAGAGAGAGAGAGAGAGAGAGAGAGAGAGAAAGAGACTGTGCATAAATATGGGTCACCTCTATATTGTAAAGTAATGCTAATAAAAGCTAAGTAAGGTGGTTAAATAAATTGTTCTGTAAACATGGCTCTTTGTGTAACAAAAATTCTCATACTATAAGAAAAATAATTACTGCAACAATAATCTAGTGGTCAATAAGTTAGTTGCAGTATAAGAATAAGCAATCTGTGATCACATACCAGAAGTTTATAGTAGTTATAAAAGTTAGAAAACTGTACTTTCTTGAAATATATTTATATGTATATGTATGCAGTTACCTAATCACTGTAAAACAAAGTACAGCAAAGCTCTAGGCAATAAAAAAAAATCTGCAGAGTACTGCAGACAAAGTTCAAGAAATGACCTTGTTTTGCAATCAAATTTCTTTTTTAGTTTTGTGTTACGGTTCTCAGTTAAAGTTCAAGAAGTCTCAATATTGACTGAAATGAAATACACATCACAAAGCAAAATAGTATAGGGCTTCTAAAGTCTGCAACTAATGAGATATAAATTTATACATTCCAGTTTGTGTCACAGTCACTGGTAGTTTTAAAAGCAGGCATCTACAGTAACAATAAATTTTAGGCAACACATTTAGTAACTGAGCATGATGTGACTTACCTGCCCTGTTGAAATTCAATGTATGATTTACACATTTGCTTATCATTACATTCAGCTTCAAACAATGAAGAAGGTGGCCGAAAAAACAACGTGATAAAGTCTGGGAACAGAAAATACAGTTGCAATGGCTGACAATTTCTAAAATAAAAGAAATGCAACAAGGAAGCCAAAGGTCATCCAATACAAAAACCAAAAAATAGTTTGTCTCAGAGTTTGTTACCCCAACATTATAACTGTAACAATAACAGATGGATTCCCAGTCAACAGCTCTGATATAGCATTCACCTCTGTACCTGCTATGAAGCTGGTAGGCAGAAACAGCATAGCATATTCAGAGAGCAGTAAAGTAGAAGAAAGTGTTGTATCCAAATGATAATTCTGAAAAAAAAGAGAAGAGAAAACAACCAAACCAATAAATAAAAAAATGAATACAAAAATAAATAAGGCATAGTATGTCAGGGATGGACACCACCCTGCTATAAAAGTCTGGCAAGTCTCCAGAATCTGGATAGTGTAAAAAAATCAGTCAAGTCATGCTTTATTTGAAACACAAGAACCATGTAATATTTGTTTCAGGTCTTGAAATGTGGGGGCTGCTCTCTACATGGTGGCTTAAAAGGAATCAGATGCCAGTTAACAGAAGTGATACATTCATGGGCTTTGAATCCCCAATGAAATGTATGTGCAAAAACAGGAATGAGATGCCTGGGAATTGTGCACTGACAAACTGCAGTGTACAAGCAGAATCTCTTTGAAAAAAAAAACTTAGAAGATACTCAGTCAGAAATCTAGCAGAAATCTTCAAATGAGCAGAATTAAAAAAAGCAATCAAGTCATCATCCTGTGCAAATACAAGTACCAGTAGTGTAAAGACCCTTTTCAGTACTCATTTTTTCCTTAAGCAGTATGTTACAAAACAAACATGATCTGACCTTATATCGCATTTCCCACCCTGAAATAAAGCCGTATCGCCTTACTTTCTATAACCAGAATGTTGTGAATGTTTGCAGACTGTCACATTATAATGCATGTGAAAGTCTACATTTGGTACATATAATAAAATAAATGTAGTTTTAAACTCTTAGAAGTTTATTAGTAATGTTTTCAGACAAAGACAACTGAATGTTCTAGTACATATCGGACGGTTGTATGACCATTTGTTGTATGACACAGATGCTAGAAATTGTTGTAGACTATCCCAGTGTAATGCCTCTGCCTGTCATTGTGATGATGGGCACAAGCTATGGTCCTTGTATCTGCTTCACTGCCTACATTAAACTGACTGCTATCAGGGGGTATGGCTACTTGATCTAAGCTAATTGAAACATAAAATATGCACCCGACTAAATCACTAAACATCTCTCTAAGTGAAGATTGATTTCAGGAGCAGGCACAAAACATGCACAGTTGCCCTTTGGCTTAGTACCTATACCACCCACACCCAAGAATAGGCTTCATATTGAACACTCACCAGATTAGGGATTTTGGTCAAGCTTGTCAGTTCCCTTTCCCACTTCCCTCTGGATATGGTGCCTTACACTGCACCCATCCCACATTAACTGTACCTTGAATAAGAAATACACACACATATACACACACACACACACACACACACATTTTCTAGAGAAGGGTAGTTGGTGATATTTAGTAGTACAGTCTTCTGTTGTGGCCCAAGATAAATCACTGCCACTGCTCCAGATTACCTGATAAGAGAACTCAATTTACTGTTCCATTCTTGAGAAAATAAGCCAGATAATTACAAACTCAAAAGGTAATCTATAGCAGAGTTATTTGACGAATTAGAAGTGGATACTATCAACTAGTTCACCATTTATAGTAAGTGCCCTGTCTTACCAATTAATAAAAAGTAAATACATAAATAAATAAATAAATCAGCCATAAACCTTGAAGTAAATAAACAAATACTTTACTTATAAAACAAGAAGTTGAGCAGTACAGTTAAAGGTTAAATGTGCAGAGAAATGTGTAATTGTACAAGGAGAAACACTGAGCAGACAGAATGCTTAAAAAGAAGACTAACTATGTCTAACTGGAAGAGTTACTCGGCCCCATCTACACTATCTGAATATTAATCACATAAGTGGCAGAAGAATTAAAATGCAGAAACAAACTCACTGGTTCATAGTAGCAAGATGATCCATACTTTGCAAAGCCTTGGAAAATGCACACTACAAATGGTAAATAATGGCTGCCATTTCAAGAGTTTCTGGAATGGTCATTTTGCCTGATCTCTGGAGGGATGTTTTGTAATAATTCCAAATTATCAGGCATACCTTTAATAATATTCCTTTAAACCCTTCTCCCCTCAGTAAACCACAGTGCATTTACTTTCTAGAAACCTTTTTGGAGGTAATATCTTGGAGAGGGTCCCCTTCACATGGTCGACTCTTCAGAAAATTGACTTTCATATGGCTGAGACCAAATGACTGACTTTCGAAAAGCCGACCATGGGGAACTGCTCTCTCCATACAGTGCGGAATGGGAAAATTTCCCTCTTCGACACTGTAGTGTGATCTCAGAGTTGGTATATTTAAGCTATGGGTGAGTGCTGGGGGGCGTAGCACCCCTGCTAACAGTTTAAGGTAAGTGTTTGTTGTGTTTTATGTGTTTATTTTACATGGTCAGCTTTTCGAAAGTCGATCATATGGTCTCGGCCATATGAAAGTCGACTTTCTGAAGAGCCGACCATGTAAAGTAGACCCCTTGGAGAAACTAATAATGCCATTTTATTTAATGGGCTTGTTTTTTTCACCTATTGGCTAGTAATTCCCACATAGGAGCAAAAGATGTGCTTAATTGTACTTTCTCAGCAATTAGTTTCTACAGCTTGTCTCCACCCCCAAAAAGAAGCCTACAAGTTTCTTTGCTTTTTTTACAACTTTTAACTCTAGCTTGGCTCTGTAAAGTGCTGGTAACATCCTATTCATTGCATAATACGACTGAATTGTAACTATTTCTATTTTTGTTAATGTACTCACATCAAAATATTCCTTGTCTCATTACTTGTGCATGTGATATTCACCATCTGTATGGTATTATAAATGAACAAACATACAAATAAACCATCACAAATCCTATAGTCACATATCAAAACAATTACATTTTCTGTTTTACATATCTGCTGCACATTTTATATTATTTGTGTATTTGCTGTGTTTTATCAGAACACAGTAACAAGCTTTGTATAATTGTTATCTATCATTCAGAAAATAAACCACAAATTTCATACATTTCTTTTTTTTCTTGTTACTGAAGAATGCATTATACGTTCAGTCTTATGTTATTGCTGTAACAGTGGCAGGTTTACATTTATAAACCTTAGAGATGTCCTTTTGTATCACTGTTACAATATCCAAAACAGAAGGGATCTCTGCCCAGGGCAGCCTGATGCTCGGACTGTATACAAAAACTTAATGATCTTGTATTCACCATACATCACATTTATGCTCCCTATACAGAATGTAGGGCATAAAAGGGAAGTAAGGATGCAACTACCCAGAACATCCTTGCCAACATTTAGAACATGATTATTGCTAGTTGGTCTGAACTACTTGTTGCTGTACTGAATACTTAGCCACCAGATAAGTGCCCCATTGGGTTGTTTGTTTTACTTTTCTTGGTGTTGTATTTTATTTTGCTACCTAGAGTTCATGTCATCCAAGAAGGGAAAATATCAGTGTGGGAGGCAGATTCCCCATAAGGATCATCACAAACAGTGTTTTTTGTTTGGGTGCTTCCCAAGACCATACTTCTTTAGTATCTGTAAGGCATTTGTACCTAAGACACTCAGAAGCTGTTTGTCTTCCCTGGCCATTTATCTTGAAATCCAACAGTTTAAAAAGTTAGACCAGGGTACCATGGCAGAATGCTTTAACCCTGAGATACTTCCGCTAGGTAAAAAGAAGGCCAAGAAGTATCGGTCAGATTCTATTGCTGTTCAGCCTCCACTAGACATCCCTGTAGAAGCAGGTAATAGCTATAGGTCATTTGTCATCTATGAATCACTTGAAGACAGTTTAAACGCACAAAAACCAAGGCAGCAGCTGATGGAGCAACAATTCTGTAGACCAGCACACCAAGGAAACCAAGATAATCTTGTAAAAACGTAGTTTAATAATCCACAAAATCAGAGTTTAGCGCTTTCATTCCCTCTGAAACTTCATCAGAACTCATAAAATTTAAAAGCCACTTTGTGTTTTAAATACAAATTTTAAAAATCATCACATGCACAAATCCTCCAGTAAAATAATTTATACTCTAATTGCAACAACACTGGGTGTATGGATAAAGTGTCATTTAAACCTGGATATTGTGTTGCATTCAATACAATTTGCCTTTTTAACTCAGCCATATCCAGGTGCTCATCCACCACCCTCCCTTGTAAGTCTTTCACCAACCTCTCCACAACCATAAACTTAAAAAAGTGTGTAGGATTATCTTTTATGTGTCTAAACAAGGCATTACTCAATTTACCATTCCTAATGTCAGCACAATGCTCATATATACGGTCTTGTAACCTTCTCATAGTCTTACCTATGTAAAAACTTGTACATAATGTGCATTGAGCAAGGTAAACAACATTTCTGGTCCGACAATTGTACCTCCCATTTATCAAATAGGTCACATTAACTACTGTGAAACAATCACTATTCATAATGGAAGGGCACTGTGTACAAGCTCCACACTTTTTAGTGCCATTGTTTTGCACATTTGAAAAATATTTGCCCCCCCCCAACTTCTAGATTTTGTTTCAAAGACATACCCTTTCTATATACAAAGGTTGGTTTTCCACCTGTTAAATTACTAAATACTTCTAAGTCACTTGCAAAAATATACCAATTTTTCTCTATGATATATTTGATATCCCCACTGTCTAAACTGTAGGTGGAAATGAAACTCATGTTGTTGTGCCTCTCATCCCCATTACTTGCAAGGGTGACCTCACATCTAGATCCCAAAATAGGCAGATACACACCATTCTGTCATTTTCCGACTACTTCTCCTCTTATTTCTTCCAAAAATCCATCTGGATAGCCCCTATTTCTAAACATGGATACAACTTCCTAACATTCGTTCATAAAGTTTTCCATGTTGGATACCATACATGCCACTCTCACCAGCTGCCCTTTAACCACCGCTTTTTTTGGTGCATGGGATGCCAGCTGGTAAAGTGCAGGTAGGTATTAGAAAAAGTAGGCTTCCTATAGATGTTGGAAACATATTTATTCTCAGTTCTATCCCTGGATAGCATAATGTCCAAATAGTGAATACATTCATTGTGAAAATGTGAAGTGAAGGTCAAAACCTTAACAGTGTTATTCAAATAGTCAAGAAAAATCTTAAGGTTATCCACGGTATCATTCCATAGGAGGAAGATATCATCCAAAAATCTAGTGCATAACCCCCAAGATGAGTATTTACAGTGATGGGAGTAGGGAGAAGTGCTCCCAAACCAATTAAGTAGATGCATATCCCAGAGACAGAGTTGAATGACTAGAAGAAATGGACTGTCAGTAAACCTGAGGCAATTTTTACACCTCAAAATGCCTAGTGCCAAAAATCAGGACAGATAAGAGGTTACATCAGCTCAGAGCTTCACAGTTATAGGCGCTTTGTTGATTAAGTTAGATTATGATCTTAATAAGTGCATGGATTGGTACAAATATATTAAGTTTATATAAGTACCAATGGGAATTACAGGAAGTGAAGGAATTCTTATTCAGGAATTAATGAATATGAAAAATGATTAAGAAGATAAGTGCCTAAAGTGTTAGTGGTGGGGTTAGCTAGGTAGTAAAAGATACAGTTAAGGCTGGTGTAGTGATTCTTAATCGAAAGGGTCTAAGTAAGAAGCAAGTTCCACTAGTAATAGGAACAGGGTTAGCTAAGTACTGAAAGAGTTAAAGTTAGTGTAATGATTGTTAATGACAAGGGTTAGCTAGGCACTGAAAGTCAGAGTAAACGTTAGTGTAATGATTGTTAATGAATAGGGTTAGCTAAGTACTGAAAGTTAGAATTAAAGTTAGTGTAATGATTTTTAATAGAAAGGGACTAAGTTAGAAGCACAAGCCAGTAATGGTAGTGGTAGGGCTAGTTAAGTACTAAAAGACAGAGTTAAGATTGCAGTAATGGTAGTGGTAGGAATTGGTTTGGTATATAAGGCAGGGAAGAGAAAATGTGGCACAGATTTATGTAGTAACTAGATGTGGATAAGGAAATAACTCATATGAAATGTGAGTAATCTAGCAAAAATGGTGCTATGCATAAAAGCAAGAGTTAAAAGTATTGAATTAACTGCACACACACACACACACACACACACACACACACACACACACACACACACACACACACACACACACACACACACGCACACACGCACACACGCACACACTCACACACACACACACACACACACACACACACACACACACACACACTACTCATACACACATGCCCCCACCCACACATACAAACACACATACACAAACAAAACATTTAAGAGACAGAAAAGTCCCCTTTTAAGACCTGTTGGCTAGCCATCTGGCTCATTGATAGGACCTAGGATGTTAAAATAGGTGAGGCCACCTCTACCAAGAGGCCTGTCACTAGCAGAGTCCCCCAGGGCTTTGTAGTGGGCCTGATGCTTTTTTGCATCTATTTCTCTGAAATGAAAGCAAGTTCTGAAGATTTATGGCTCACTAAGTTTGCAGACAGTTACAAGCTGGGGGGTTATCATCGACACTCCTGCAGACACTAGCATTCAGCAAGAAGGTCTACCTCTGATTAACAAATGGTGCCAAAGCCATGGTCTTAAACTCAATGATAAGAAATGCATCATTGTACCCTTTGGGAAGTCAACCATCCCAGCTGATTACCATGTTGATAATATTTATTTATTTATTTGACATTTGTTGACCGGGTGTCTCTAAAAAGGATCTGGGTACACATGCACACAGTAGCCTTACTTTCGACTGACACTTGGCCAAAGTGGTGAGGAAATCCTTTTCTGTTGTGCAACCTATAAGTAAGGGCATGGCAACTAGGTCAAAAGAGGTCATTATCCCACTGTACTCTGTCCTTATCAGACCAATCATAGAGTAATATGCTCCCTTTGATATGTATCTGACCAGGCATATGCAACAACTAGAGCGGCCTCAGTGGTTAATTACAAAAATAATACAAGGAGTAAGAAACTTGCCTTATGCAGAGCATCTTAAAGCCCTTTTCCTTAACTCAGTCTCCTATAGGTTACGGAGGGGTGATCCTCTTATGCTTGGCTTGCAAAGCATCCACAAACCCCACACTTATGAATCTCCTATGTATTTGTAAGAGAAAGTATACCAGAAATACAAGGTCTAGGGACCTGAATTTTGTCTGTGACTTAGACAGAACATGCTGGAGAGACATATATGTGCTCCAGAGGCTGCCCCTCCTATGGAACAGGCTTCACATCCATGTGAAAATGAGTTGGTCCATTACCCAATTTAAGCACAACCTAGGTCAATGGGTGAGGAATGGGACATTTACATTGGGCCTGGCACCCATGTCCCTTATGGAGAGAGGTAGCTTATAAATGACTGGCTCTCAGTGTTATATTCAAATAAAGGACAACATTATTCTTTCAGGAAACTTGGCTAGGCTTAGAAAGGTACCCTGGGTCATTAGCCTAGTAACAATCTATGAATTTTTGAATCAATGAATCTTTGAAATATTTGGGTGGCAAACAAAGTCTAAAAGGGAAAACAGTCTACCTCTACTAACAGACAAGGCATGCAAGAGTATAACAATATATTAAAAGATGTAAAATAGAAATGGGATGGTATATGTGATTTTTTTCAATGTCTCAAGGATAATAAGTGGGGTCTTTATTATACTTTAAATTATGATACATCCAAAATTTAATTTTTGGATGTATTGGTTGAGAAAAAGATGGAACTGTTAAAACTTTCTTATATAGGAGGGCATTCCATAAAAATTCCTTACTACAGGCATCTAGTTGTTATCCTAGACATATAATTGATAACATTCCTTTATCACAGTATTATAGGGTGAAAAGAATTTGTTCTGAAGTGGAAGAATTTATTAATAGAGTTTATGATCCTAAGATATTACAACAGACTTTGGATAATACCTATCAAGGGACAAATTATTAAAATATCAAGATAAGAATGATAAAGTTTATGGTGGTGAAAACTAAGGTTGGTTACCACCTTTGGGAGTAATATTAGTTCTTTTTGCCAGATTGTTCACAATCATTGGTTTATTTTACAGATGGACCAAAATTTGTTGACAATTCTCCCTGACAAATGTTCTTATTCTTATAGATGTGGTAAGACTATAGTCATTACAAAAGAGGGGATGAATGTTGTACGTGAAGTACAAACTACTTTGGATGGCAATATTTTAACAGGTTTTTTCATATGTTGTGCATGTATGGCATGTGCTGTTATTTTCAAAAGTAAGGAATTTACATCAGCAAACATGCATAGAGTTTATGAACTTAAAACTGCTATTACTTGTAATTCACGACGGGTTATATATTTAGCTACATGTTCTTGTTCTGCTTTCTATATTGGAAAGACTTCTCAATTTTTTAAAACATATATATTTGAACATCTTAGTGACATTAGATGTCAGTGTGAATCTAAGGCCTTGTTTAAGCATACACTTAAGTATCCTAATGCACAGTTTCATTTTTTGGGTACTGACAAAATTATATTTAGTGGTCCAAATAAATTAGGATAGAAAAACATGCTTAGTGTAAAGGAATGTTTTTGGGTTGTGAAACTAGGAGCTTTATTTTCTCCTGGTTTGAATGAATATTAGCTTACATTTTGTATTTATATATGAGTATATGTCTTTAAATGTGAGTCCAAGGAATTGTGATTTCATCTTCAAGGAAGTGATAAGTAACTGCTGAACATTTGAATTTTATTACCATACTGAGGAAGGCTGTTGCCAAAAACCGGCATATGGTTTTTAGACTGACTAAATAAGGAATAAATTGTTGGATTGGCTTTGGAGAGTGCTGGCCTTGTTTTTTTTCCTATTGCTGGTTGTTTTTGCCATGCATTTTCACCTGCTTTATGAACTGCTGTTGTTTTATATACTTAGAACATTACTTGAATAACAAGGTTTACATTGAGAAACAGTTACTGAAGGATACATTATTTTAGACTCAGATGCCTGTCATTATTTAGTGACTACAATCTACAGCACTTTTCCTGAAAAACACAAATTTTACAAGGAGCAAACAATATACATTTCAACTTCTTTGCTTAAGAATTCTGGACATAGTAGCATAGCAGTTACTGTTTTTGCCTGACAGCAAGAGGTTCTCCATTTCATTTCGGTTCAGTTCTTGGCTAGGGTGCCTTCTGTGCAGAGTCTGCATGTCTTCCTTGTGTTCATGTGGGTTTCCTCCCACATTCCAAAGACATGCAAAGTGTGGCATGGAAGAACAGCAGTGGTAGGGCTAGCAGCCTGTTGATGTGAACCTTGGCTGTAGATGATTATCACTGTTGAAGCGACACCCTGACCCCCTGTGCAAAAATGGTAAAAGGGGTAATGGCTGGAGCAAGGGCAAGTCCAATTATCTATAAGATGCATTTTTAGTACTTTTTAAAGGATTTGTTTGAAGAGTGTACTCTTATAAGGAATGGAATGGCATTCCACATTTTTAAGAAAAGACATTAGATTAGAGTCTCCTGTTGAGCTAGTTGATTTGGTTACACGTTCATAGGTTCATAGGTTCATACTAGGCTATCTGCCCTAGGGCATTTATAAGCCTAGCCAGAGTGTGTTTGGCTTTCGCCACCCCTTGGAATGAGTATACTGTGCCCATTTTAAGGTTTAGTTTACTGTACCTCTGTCTAACAGTGACACAGAAGTGACCCCCGGGGTAAATATACGATCTCCCATCCACTCGTCAAGATTTCTCATGAAGAGAGTCAGTGAGGGGCTCTGCCTAACATAGACTGGGATTTTATTCCAGAATGAAGGGAGCCTCTGGGTTATGAATCTGTCCCTCCAGCATGTCCTATTTATTTCTGTGCTAAGGTTCAAATCTCTCACTTGCGTAGTTCTGATGGATTTGGATTTTCTGAGGTGGAGCATGTCCATTAATTCCAGATTGGACATGACCTTGTACGTCAGGCATAGATCGCCTCTGAGTAGGCAGAATGCTACTGAGTAGAGCTGGAGTTTCTTTAGCTGGGCAGCATATGGCATATGTTTGAGTCCCTTGATCCTCTTGGTGAGGTACTTTTGGAGTCTTTCCAATTACTGCAGGTGTCGGGTAAGGTAAATCCCAAATGGGGCATTGTACTCAATTATGGGTCTGATTAGGCAAGAATAAAGGGGCACAATGACCTCTCCCTATCTAGATGTGAATCCCTTCATGATAAGGTGGGCAATATAGAAGGTCTTTCTAACCACTTTGGCAATGTGAGTGTCAAATGAGAGGTTGCTGTCAACTTGGGTCCCTAGGTCCCTAATTACTTCTTCCATACTTAATGGATTACCACCTATGTGGTAATTTGTGGGCACTTTGTTTTTCCCAAAGGGTATGACTATACACTGTTTGGCATTTAGTTTAAGGCCATGGCTCTGGCACCAGTTTTCCGTTTCTATGATACCCTTTTGAAGGATGCTTGTGTCCGCTGGAGAATCAATTATGGTGCCCAGTTTGCAGTCATCTGCGAACTTGGTCAGCCACAATCCTCCCATGTTTGCCTGTACCTCAGAAAAATAAATACCGAACAAGAGAGGTCCCAGGACTGAGCCCTGTGGGACACCACTTGTGGCTGGTTTAGAGTCTGACATGGCTCCAGCAGTTCTGACCTTGTGGGTTCTGTCCTTGAGCCATTTTGCAACCCATCTTATGACATAGGGGTTTATATTTAAGCTGGAGAGCTTGTCTATGACACCCGAGTGGGGTATTGTGTCGAAGGCTTTTGCAAGGTCAAGGTAGGCTGTGTGAACTACCTTACCCTCGTCAATGGCCTTGGTGACTGTTTCAAACAAGTCGACCAGGTTCAAGAGGCAGGATCTCCCCTTAACAAAGCCGAATTGGGTAGGATCCAGTGTCTGTAGGTCCCCAATGTCTTTGTTGATGAGTTCCATAATGATCCTCTCCATAGCTTTGCAGACCAGGCTCATCAAGCTTATGGGGCGGTAGTTTCCAGGGTCCGTAGAAGCACCTCCTTTGTGGAGTGGGACCACTGTTGCTGTAAGCCATTCTTTGGGTACATATCCTGTAGTAAGGCTGAGATAAAACAGCTGCCTTATGTGTGGGTGTAGCTCTTCTTGGAGTTCATGTAGCACACAACCCAGGACACCGTCTGGTCCCATTGATGCTGTGTTTTTAGCTTTGGAGAGGGCGGCTCTCACCTGGGCATCTGAGATGTCAGGGATGCAACACTCTGTTGGGATAGATATTTGTCCCTTTGGGGGGGAGGGGGGAGAAAAGATTGCACTGAACCTGTCTGCCAGTATGTTGGCAATGTCTGTGGGTTCAGTGTATTTTTTGTCATCCTGGACTAACTCTGAGCATATCTTGTAGTTTCCACTCAGGTTTCTAACATAACTAAAGAAAACCGTGTGATTATCTTTAGTGTCTTGTGCAATTTTTCTCTCAAAGTTGGCCTTGGATGATTTTATGAGTGATCGTAGTTTTTTGCTAGTACTGATCAGAGATGCCTTCCCTTTTATGGATTTTGCTCTATCATGTAGTAGCTTCCTCCTTCTGTTATATAGCTCATTAATGGCTGGGGTCAACCAGATGGGACATCTGCCTTTGGGGGAATGGGTCTTGGTTTTATTTGGGATTGCATGATCCATGCATTCCTGTAGGTGTCCATAGAATGCTTTTATAAAGGATTCAGCAGAGTGGGCTGTGGTTTCCACTGGCCCGGGGGCCTTGAAGGATTCCACTTCAGTCTTAAGAAGTGTGAAGTCAGCTTTTGAGAAGTTCTTCACTGTGATCTTCTGTGCTAGGGGTGGGGGCGGGATGTG
The DNA here is from genome assembly GCF_019279795.1 of Protopterus annectens. Lineage (NCBI taxonomy): Eukaryota > Metazoa > Chordata > Ceratodontiformes > Protopteridae > Protopterus > Protopterus annectens. Next base: position 898,064,957 of record NC_056727.1, on the reverse strand, counting down.
GATTTCCAGGGAGATTAATTTATGGTCCGATCTTACCAATGAGGGGTATACTTCAGGTATGGAACATTGTGTCCTCATGTTTGTGATGATCAGGTCTAATATGTTTTCCCCTCTTCTGGGAGAGGTGACTAGTTGTTCCATAGCATTTGAGTTTATGAATTCTAGGAACCTTTGGGCTAGGGTACTGGGGCTTGAGTAATGCTCCCAGTCTATGTTTGGATAGTTGAAATCCCCCAATATGATGGTGTTTGGAGAGACCTTCATATTCTCCAGTGTCTTTAGGAAGGCTGAGTGGGGTTCCTGAGTTTGAGAGGGTGGTCTATAGCATGTTACAAACTGGAGGGCAGTTTTGCCCACTGTTAGTTGCACATGGATGGTCTTCGATGCTTCGTGCATTGCCACTAACCTGGAGGTGTGGGTATCCTTAATGAATATGGATACTCCCCCTCCTTTTGTGGTTTGGTCCAAGTTCTGGGGCCGAAACGCATGATATGAGGTATAACCATATAGTGCTGGGGTGCTCTCTGGAGCCTTGAACCAGGTTTCTGTCACTGCACAGACATCGATGTTCTCCATACTGAGGAGGGCTTCCAGAGCGTGCATCTTGAGGTTTAGACTTCTGGTGTTGAGCAGCATTACCCTTAGTTTCTTATTACTTGTGTTTTTTAGGGAGGTGGGTTTGTCTTTTGAGCCTTGCCTAAAAAAGGCACTATGGGGGTGGCAAGAGCCTTTGCCAATATCCGAAATCCCAGGGGTGACAGGTGCAAGCCGTCCCTTGCGAAGCAGCGTGGCTTGTCGAGCATGTCATCCCAAGTAGTAAGTTTTTTTTTTTTAGACAGGAAACATCATGCAATATTTTATATGTTTTACTAATATTCTTTTTTAACAACAGCTTCTTTTCTAGATTCTACTAAAAACTCTACCAGTGCTGGTCTTTTGTTTTGGAACCCCTACATATTTCTCTTTGCCTATACTCTAGTAACAACCCTTGATAGTGAAGGTAATCTATAACCCGCAGTGCAAATAAATTCTTGGCATCTTCCCATTCTATTACCTTTCCCTGTCTGGTTATTTGCTCCCAGTACCTTGGTTCCTTTGCCAGTTTTCTCCAATAAATTCCAGCCCCCTCTTGACTATTGTCTGTATCCCTAATTGCAGTCACCCCTATCACAGAATCTATTTTCTCCATGTTCGTGTTGGCTTAGTTCTTAGAATATTTTCTGCTACTTTATGAATATAAAATTTTGTATGATTACTGTTACTCTCCTTAAAGGTCTGCATCCAAAATCCCAGTCTCTCCTTGTTTCTTGAGCTTCTCCCCATTTCATTTTCCACTTAGAATTATAGGTTTCTGCTTGTGCTATGTATAGGAGCATTAAATGTGTATCTCTGAAAGATTACTTAGTAGGTCACCTAGCAGTCAAATGACCACAGAAATCTTCTCCCTCCTTCCAATATCTGGGTTTCACAGGGCTCCATCCTAGGACCACTCTTATCTAATATTTTCATCATCATAGGGTTCTGTTTCGCATATACTGAGTAAGAATACTGGCAATGTTTGCCTGATTTTCAGGATTGTAGATTACAGCATGTGTGATTTTCACTTGAGAGTAAGACAAGCAGTAAGGGAGTTCTAATCAGAGGAGCTTTTTTATGGCTAAGCAGTGATGTGACCTGCATAGTAGATTCTCTGAGAATTTTGCAACTTTGTTATAGCACTGTTCTAGAAAGTTCATGTGGGTGGTATGTAGATTAATAAGTATGGGGGCCCCATACAGAAGGGTTGGAGGTTGGTATGCTGTGGCTATACAAACTTTTGCTTCTTCAGTTAAAAAAATGGATTAATTGTATGTATGAGACCAAGTTTTTGATGCGTTATTGACTGTTTCTTTTATATGGAGATCAGATTTCATATTTTCACCAATTACTACTCCAAACAGACTGGAGCATGAACGATTTTCAATTGTTGTGTTATTGGAAGGGTTTATAGTGAAGTTGTGTTTATTCTCTTGGAGTGCTTTAGGAATAAAGAATTTTTTTTTTTTATTTTTATTTTTTTGAGTTGAGTAGAAGTCAGGAGTTAAAGAACAAAGCCTCTACAGAGAGGAGGCGTTCCTGTGTAAGTTGCTGTAAATTTCCAATAGTTTTAGCTGAGCAGATGAGCGCATACTGTACTACAGCGGTATTTTTCATTGATTTGTGTAGGTCATTAATGAAAATATTAGATGAGTGGTCCTAGGATGGAGCCCTGTGAAACCCCTACAGATATTAGAAGGAGGGAGAAGATTTCAGTGGTCCATTTGACTGCTTGGTGTCAGATAAGTAAGTAGAGATGCAGGACAGGAATGGACTGTCTAGTTCAAGGGAGAACACGTATCAAAGGCTTTTGGACAGGTCAGGGAATACTGCTGATCCTAATGCTGGTTAACTGGTGTTTGTGCTGGTTAACGGGTGGTACAGTGCTGGTTAACATGAGTACAGCAATAGAGGAATGCAGTGTTGCTACTGTGATGTGGGTGGAAGGAAGTTCTAAAATAATTGTGACAAAATCAGGATGTGTGTAACCTCTGAGTTAAGCAAGGAGATCTGAGGTTCAGGCACAATTACTTACTTATCAGAGACACGTCAGGGAAGAGTTCAGATGCCAGTCCTCCAATGTCTGATCCAATGATGACCTGATTAGCATTAAAAAGTTCTGATCTGACGATCTGACTAACATTGTCCTTTCAGGTATGAAGTTTTATACCTGAAGCCAGTTTATTGGAAGAGAATGGGAAGCCTCATACTTAGCTTTTTGTTTCTGTCTGAGACTAAGTAAATGTAGATTATTTGCTTAGCTCTTCTGCATTTACCTGGTTTTGGCCTGTTGAGATACATATTAACAGCCAGTGCAACTAATCAATGAAAAGGGAACTATTTCCCCCAACATTAAGATCCTAAAGAAACTAAGATTGAGGTTAGCACTAACCTAGAGATATACCCTTGCCTTAATGTTTTACAGTTTTTAATATAAGATGGAAAGAAAACATTACTGGAGCACAATACACAACATTTGGCAAATGTGGTTTTATAACAGATATGCATATTTAGGTTTGCCATCAAAATGTCGAGCGCACATTGCTCGACACCGCAAATGCGAACTCCGACCTGCGACTGTTAAAAATGCCGAACACCGATGTTCCAAACTACAAAATCTCATCCTCTTTTTGACCCATGTTAGCACTTGCGTTTAGTTGTAGAGCAGTCAGAAATGTTGACGTTCTGTGTTTTTGAGACATTTTTCAACGTCGGCATTATGGGGTTCGCTTAAAGGTGTTGATAATATGCACATTCGTAAAAGTCTGCTCAACATTTTGATGGTAAACCGTATATCTATCATATGCTACAAAACTATTCAGAATTTAGTGAGATTTAATTTAAATTTATATGATTTTTTTTTTTAAGTCCCACTCACCTTTAGCTGACTTTGCAAGCCTTCAGCACATTAACAGGCTATGGGAATAATTAATATTAATGACTAAGATAGAGAGAATCTGGGGCTTACAGCCAGTTGTTCATTTTACAGTTACTTGAACAAAAAAGCTACTGGTGGTGTATAACAGGTGGTATAAACTTAGTGTCACTCATAGAAAGAGCAAGATGGTTGTTTCCTTGCGTTTTAGCAGGTTATCTTTCTCTGAGATGCAGTAACCTTAGAGCAAGAGTAATACATTAAAGGGGTGGGGTGGGGCAGAGTAATTCTCATGGTAGTCAGATAAAGGAATACAAGAGTTTGTCCTCCAGCAAAACTGCTTCATAAATGTTTATGTTTTTGTTCTGTCATTTGATTGATGCTTGACAAACCTGAGCATGTGTTTCAGGATTTTGTACATTGAAGCTGTCGGTTGGGAAGATTTGCTGCTTGGCAAATGTGATTTGAATTTCAATGTTTTGAAGACACAATAGAAGCTTTGAATCCAGGAATTAAGTATTAAACAGTTACACAATGAAGAGACTATGATAGAGAGATCAAAGAAACAGGCTAAAAAAGGGATACAAGCCTTAAGCAATACTTAGCAGAGTAGCAGTTCTAGAACAAATAAAGGTTGCAAACATGCTAAAATGTGAGATGCCATTACATGAACAGAAAGCATATATGATAGAAACAATCCAAAAGACCAAGTACTAGCAGATAAACCGATGCAGATGAGCAGATATAGCCTATTAGATATTAGTCCCAATGGCATAGATTTCTGGTCCAGAGAGTGTGAGAGAGAGAGAGAGAGAGAAAGAGAGAGAGAGAGAGAGAGACACTTTTGTTCTTCCAATTTGGCTTTTATTTGTGCACTTTGGGATGTACTTTGTTTTTCCAACAAACATCTTTATTAAATTTTCACACATGACATAGGCAATCTTACATCTATACAAATAAAAACAAACAGCATTGACACCACTTTAGTTGCAAACATTATACATCACAGAAACCATTGAAACAACTGTACCTGCAAACATTATACATCACTTATAATCTATCCAGTCATTGTCAGTTAAGCATTATATGGCTCATTCAAATCCTACCTCTTAAATCGCTTTCCTGCTCTGCATATATTGTTCCCATATTTTCCTATATAGTTTGCTCCCTCTCTTTTTCTAAAGATCCCAATTCCAGTTGTTTTATCCCTGTTACTATATTCACTACTTCTAGTAAAGCTGTTCTAGACTTTGATTTCCATTTTCTAGCAATTGCTTTTTTTGGCAGCCACCATAATCAGACTCAGTAAGGCTTTACTATGTCTAGGCAATTCCAATTCTGTATCATAACTCAAAAAATCATCTCCCAAGTCAATCCAATCTGCTCACCCAGGCAACTATGACAGAGCAGTCTGCAGGGAATTCCTAAAGTCTGTCAGCTCATTACACTTCCAAAAAATATGTTCCCAGCCACCGTTTTCTTGCCCATCACACCTCCAACACTTGCTATCCACCTGAGGAAAAGTTCTTGCAGTCCACTTGGGGTATAAAAGTACCTGTGTAAAAACTTCCAGGCAAAGATTCTAAATCTTCTAGACTTTGTTGCATATTTTGGAGATATACAGATATTCTCCCATTGTCTATTTGTGAATTGCTTATCCAGTCTCTCTTCCCAATCCTTTCTAAGCTCCTCTGATTGATTCTTATAATTGTCATGCAGTATAGTATATACTTTACTAATGATGCCTTTTTTAATGGCAGCTTCTGTTCTGGATTCTATTAAAAACTCTACCAGTGCTGGTCTTTTATTAAAGGGCTCCCCTATTTATTTCTCTTTGGATATACTCTGATATTAATCCTTGCTAGGGAAGGAAATCTCTGTCCTGCAGTCCAAATAAATTCTTGGTCTCTTCCCATTCTATCACGTTTCCCTTTCCAGTTATTTGTTCCCAATTCCTTGTTTCCTTTTCCAGTTTTCTCCAAAAAATTCGAACCCCCTCTTGTCTAGTATCTGTATCCGTGACCACAGTTATCCCTATCTGCAAAATCTCTTTTCCTGATTCTTGTGCTGGTTTGGTTCTTAGAATATGCTCAACTATTTTATGAATATAATACTCTGCATGATTTTGGTTGTTCTCCTTAAGAGTCTGCATCCAAAATCCCAATCTCTCCTTATTTCTTGAGCTTCCTTCCTGTATTAACATCATGCCTTTCCACTTTGAATTATAGTTTTCTGCTTATGTACAAGCAGTGTTGCTCTTCCCACATATCCTTAGCTGCCACAACATAGTAATTCTAATCCATACTCCTAAATACTCAATTTTATCGTGTCCCCATAAATATGGATATTGTTGGACCAATTTGTGTGTGGGTACATAATTAACCACTACTGCCTTTCTTTTAGCTTCATTAATTTTGTATCCTGAGAAAATTTTAAACTGTCTTAAAATGTTCCACAACACTGTAATGTCCCTTTCTGGTTTTGTCATGTATAAAATAATATCACCTACAGCTAGAGACAGCTTTTCCTGACTACCATACCAATTATATGCTTGAATTCACTTTGGGATGTACTTGTCTATAAAGGCAGTTGCAATAGTCTTTGTAAATTCCTGTGTTTTTTTTAATCTCTGAAGGGTCCCATGCTTAGGAGAAGTAAGAAATGGCAATAGTGGTGAACAAGGTTTACTTCTTAGCCTATTATTTTTTCAAATATTATCATAGCGCTCTTGATGGATAACCCCAGACTAAATAAATGCCTTACTGTACACTGCGGTTGTCAGGTGACATAATTATAAATGCATTATTTCATGTCAGCTGATTCAGTATCTTGTCAGTGCATATTGATAATACATTAAGAATCAAATGATGAAGAAAACTAGCATACATAAATCACTCAAGGACTGCAGGTCAAGTAATACTGTGGAAACATTGTAGACTCATCTTCTGACTGCAAACTATTAGGCTATCCAGGTTAGGTATCAGGGGAATCAAAGAGCTGCTATTTCCAGAGACTAGCAATGCAACAGTAGTCCTAGTCATGACAGAAAATAGTCAGGGCTGGTGCTCCTCACACTTTACAAAGAGAAAGAAACAAACAAACCAAACTGGTAACTGATGACACAGAAGACAAAAAAATGAAAATTTTAACTCCTCCTACTATAACTTATATTGTGTATGATAAAGCAAAACTTGCTTCTGGCATTAACAATATCAAAAACAGCTTTGTAAGGATTTGATTTGCATAGAGTGCTAGAAAAGAAGAGAGCAAACGGTGGACTACTTTAGCTATTTTAATTGGCACTGTATGTGTTTGCCGTTTGTAATAGTGCTTAATTATCTAGATGGTTTTATGTTTTTTTTAGCAGTTCCTTCATAACCATACCTCTCAGCTGTCCAGAATTTTGCAGAATATCCAGAGTTTTGCCTCATATTTTAGGTCGGTTCCTAAAAGAAGTTGTGTTTTTGTGGCAAACCATTGAAGACTAAAATCATTAAATAATGAGAGACATTTGAGTTTCAGACTTCATATGTATCAGAAAATGCATGCTAATGCCAAACTTGTTATTCTATTAAATTTCTAAGTTTGTAAGAGTAATATTTAAAATCTGTCCCCAGTTTTATTGGCCCTTTGTCCCCCCATTAATTTTTGACTTTGTCCAGAATTCTTGCACTATGAGATTGAGAGGTATGCTTACACCTGTGATAACGGGAGTGCTTCCAGAACTTCTATACTAGAAGGACTAACATCTGACTAACAGAGATTCGGGACAATGAACACACTTTGAGCTAAGATATCTTATCAGAAATGTAGGAAAAATCTGAGAAAAGTAATTCACTGATTAGTTTTGAAGCCTTCCTGAACATTTAGAGTTGACTGAAATTTTTATTTACTGAAATGATTAGAGTGATAGTACTTCATAAGTAGTATCATGACCCATTTTCAGGACAGCCACAATTAATAATTAAACAAACAACCTACTATATGAATGGAAACAAGTTGTTTATGCTACTGTGACAGTTCATCTAATCAAGAAATTCCAGTTCAAGATATGGTTAACTGGGTACCCTTAAACAAAAAAAAAAACTTTTAAACACAAATGCACAAAAGTGAAATAAGGTCTATTGCATACAAGTTTGTAGTGCTTCTTTTGTCCCCTACTGGAGAAATCCAGTGAAATTTATCTTTCCACTAGTATGAGTACTTGCATTCAAGAAGGAAGCAATGAAGGGATTTATACTGATTACTGGTGTATCACTTGAAACAGGAATTATTGCAACTAAATGAAATAATGCTTTACATAATCTCACCTCCAAGTAATCAATATTCCAAAAATTCACCAAACACTCTGTGACACCTGTGTACTGGCCCAGTAATCAAGGAGCCTCAATCCTCACCACTAACACCACTGAGGGGTGTCCATATAGGGAAAGGATAATAAATACACACACAGTAAAGTACAATTTCCCTTAAGAGCACACAGAAATCACAGTCAGTCTGGGGCTGGTTTCTCCCTTTGTCTCCAGGTCCCCAATAAGATTCCCCACTGGCACAGTTATAGGGTCCAGATCACAGCCTAGTGGGCAAGCTAAAATCTCCAGCACCCTCTCTGTCCAACCAGTGCTTCGTGCCCCTGCCCAAGTAGCTGACACACACACACACACTTTGAGATAAGAGTTATATACAACCACACAGATACTCCTGGGGAAGGCTGGTACAGGTTCTCCAGCTGTGCCCCCTTTTCTGCCCAGTCTAAAAAGTAGTACCAGCTGCCATCACCCACTAATATCAGCTACTCAAAAGCCCTTCTGAAAGGGTGTCCAATTATTATTGTGAAATATTATTATCCAAATGGTAAGTGCGACTGAACAGTCAAGGCTTATTAGAGTGACTTGGTACAGTATCACTATATACACACAATGTACTCTAGAGCTTAAATTAACTCTACATAAAACAGCCACAGTTGAAAGGTTTAAAAATATTTAATAATAAATAATAAAAACACAAGACGATACTTCTTACTACACAGTGCTAGTCAAGAGTTCAGAGATCACAGAGAAATACTTAAAATAATACAGTAGCAAAAGTTCTGACATCACGGAAAAACAAACTAGTCTAATATTCCTATTTCCTAACTATATCTAAGAGAAAACACAGTTATAAATAACTTACATATAGAGCAAAGCAGTGCTGGTGATGTTGGATGTTCTCAAGACAAATGCTCAGAGCTCTCTGATTCTCTCTCTTTAAATTGATAACACAGAGCTGCTTCACATGACATCATTCTTCACACTTTTCTGGTGTTCCCAGGCTAACAGAAACTACATTTACATTCTTTACACCTGGTCAAAAACCAGAGCAATAAAGGACAGTTATACATGCAAATTCTAGCCATTAACCATGGTCTTAAAACAATAGGCAGAATGCCTCCCTCTAGACATATTGGCTCTGAATTTTGACATCAAAGACAGTCATGAAATGCTTGACTTAGCTTTCTTACAGCAGAGTGCACTGTTGGTACATTTTTGCAGTTCAGTATCCAATGCAGTGTTTCACATTTAAGAAAACAAGCCCATGGCTTACATTAATATTTATAAATGACAGAATTATCTACAAAATTCTATCTGACTAGGTAGTAGCCTTTACCTATCTTCACACATCCCTCCCCCACCGGAGAACTCAAGCTAGTTTTTCAAATGACCATTGAGAAATGTTGCTTGAGAGAGTTAGGTCTATCTGAGTATATCTTACCCCATTCCCTGTCTTGAGAACCCATCTGCATTGGTATTGCTAACCCCACTGCAGTGCTGCACTGATATATCATATCATATGCTTGAAACTCTAGGCTCCATCTTAGCAACTTGGCATTTTGCTGGCTGGCTTTGTTTAACCATGTTAGGGGGTTATGATCTGTCACTATCGTGACTTTTCTTCTATACAGATAAGGCTGAAGTTTCTGCAGTGCCCACACTATGGCTAAACATTCCTTTCCTGCAGGTGCATAGCATTCCTCCCTGGGTTGGAGCTTACAACTGAGATAAACCACTGGGGGCTCTTCTCCCTCTGAAGAAATCTGGCTAAGTACAGCCCCCATTCCATGGTTTGAAGCATCCACCTGCACAACAAATTATTTGCTATAATCTGGACTGGCTAACACATGGGGTCCAACCAAAGCTTCCTTAAGCTTTGGGAGGACCCCCTGTGCTAGCCAGTCCAGATTACAAAGGGGGTCCTCCCAAAGTTTCCTTACGCTCCTGGAATGCCTGCTCACAGACTGTGGTCCACACTACCTTATCTGGTCAGTTCTTCCTTATCAGGTCAGTGAGGGGAGCAGCTATGGTACTATAACTGGGGACAAACTTTCTGTAGTACCCTTCTGTCCCTAAGAATGCCCTCACCTGCTTTTTGGTAATAGGTGCAGGCCATGCCTAAATGGCTTCTACTTTGGAAGATTCTGGCCTGATCTTACCACTCCTCACTCTATGTCCCAGGTAGGAGACCTCTGCCATACCCACCTGACATTTGATGGGCTTAATGGCGAACCCTTCCCTCTGTAGTCTGCCAGCACCTCCCTGAATGTTGAAGGTGCTCTTGACAGGAATGACTGTAGATGGTAATATTATCTAGGTAAGCAAAGACAAACCCTCCTGCTCCTGCTAAGATATGATCTACCAGCTTCTGGAAAGCTGCTGGGGCATTCTTCATCCCAAAGGGCATCTTTGTGAACTCATACAAGCCAAAAGGACTCACAAAGGCTGACTTCTCTCTAGCACTGGGGGTCAAGGGCACCTGCCAGTAACACTTGGTAAGATCAATAGTTGTAAGATACTTAGCCCCACCCAGCTGCTCTAGGGCCTCATCTGTCCTAGGCATAGGGTGAGCATCTGACTCTGTGTGATTATTTAATTTCCTTTAGTCCACATAGAACCTGGTGCTGCCAACCTTCTTTGGCACCAGCACCACTGGGGAGGCCCAGGGACTGTTGGACTCTTGAATCACCCCTAGTTCCAACATTTTCTGTATCTCCTCCCAAAGAGTCTGCTTGACTCTCTCAGGCACCCTATAAGGGGCCTGCCTAATAGACCTTTGGGGTCCTGTATCCACCTGGTGCTGCACTAGGTGGGTGCATCCTGGTTTCCCAGTGAACATGTCTCCAAACTCCTGTAACACTGCTTGGATTTCTCAAACCTGGGTAGGAGATAGCTGCTGAGACATTGCTACCCCTTCCACTGAGGTGTCAGTCCGAGCCTTACTGAGGAGATCAGTCACCAGATCTGCCTCAGACTCCTCCTGCAATCCACTGCAAATGCTCAGCACAAGGGTCTCCCTATCATGGTAAAGTTTCATCATGTTAACATGGTACAATTTGTGCCCCTGCCTTCTGCCTAGCAGTTCCACCATGTAGTTAACATCCACTTACCTTTTCTACCACCTTGTAGGGTTCCTCCCAAGCTGCTTTCAGCTTGTTCTGACAGGAATGAGAACCATTACCTGCTGCCCCACAGCATACTGTCTAGCTTGAGCATTCCTGTCATACCAGACTTTTTTCTGTTCTTGGACTTCTACCAGGTTCTCCTAGGCCAAACTCATGAGTTCCCTGAGCCTTGTCCTGAGGTTTAGGACATGTGCCACAATAGACTCCTTGTGAGGTTCACACTCACCTTCCCACTCATCTCAAATTATATCTAGAGGTCCCCTCACCCTATGTCCATGCAGCAACTCAAAGGGTGAAAAATGTGTGGATTCCTGGGGAACCCCAATGTAAGCAAACATATGGGGGAAATATTTGTCCCACTCCCTCTTAAACTGGTCTGCAAATGCCTGTAGCATGGTCTTGATTGTAGAGTTTAACCTCTCAACAAGACCATTAGTCTGGGGATGGTAGGGGGTGGTCTTCAGGTGCCTCACCCCACATGACTTCCACAGATAAGCCAGGAGGTCTGACATGAAATTGGCACCTCTGTCAGTCAGTATTTCTTTTGGGAAACCTACCCTGCTGCAAATCTCTAACAAAGCATTTTCCACCTTTTCTGCCTCAATGGAGGACAAAGCCACTACCTCAGGGTATCGTGTAACATAATCCACTACCACTAGGATATACGTTTTCCCTGTGGAACTTGGGGTACTCAGAGGCCTCACAATATCCATAGCTACCCTCTGAAATTGCTCCTCAATCACAGGCAAAGGCATCAAAGGAGCTCTCACCTTGTCTCCTGCCTTGCCTACCCTTTGACACTCCTCACTGGTCCTGCAGTACCCTATTACATATCTGGAAATTCCAGGCCAATAGAAGTTATGCATAATATGTCTCTTTGTACATTTTATGCCCATATGACCCGCAAAGGGAATATCATGGGCTATGGCTAGATGCACCAGATGGTAGGCTCTATCCACTATCAACTGCTGTACTCTCTCACCTTCTAACCCTCCCTCAGGGGTCCACTCTCTAGACAGTAACCCTTTGTTCCAGTATACAGATTCTCCCTTCCCTTGAGAAGCAGGTACCTCCCTAGCTACCTGCCTCGGGCCTTGCAATGTAGGGTCTGAGAGCTGAGCCTATCTCAACTCTCTCTTTCTAACCCCCCCAGCCCCCCTTCAAAAGAAACTTTGGCATCCTCTGACAGTGGTACCTCACTGTCAGCCTGGGTACTACTGCTCACCTCTACCTTTGTAGTCACTCTGTCCAAGGGAACTTCAGTACACACAAGCAGCTGTGGCTCACCTCCAGCCTTACTGCTACAGAGCAGCTTCCTCCCTGAAGTAACCACCTCACCAGTCCTGGCTGCAAGTATGCAGTCTGTCTGGGTCTCCCCCAGGCTACCAGACTCACATGCTTGTCTCCTAGCCTGACTGCATGTAACTGCATAAGCACATGGTACTGCCTCTTCCAAATCCTTCCTTATCAGGACCTCAGCAGGATGGTAGTTCGGTATCCTGGTTGTCTCAAGACAGCCTACTATTGGCATTTTGTCTATACCACTTATTGAGTCTCTCACCTTTTGTTCCCCACCTTGCCTCCGTGGCCATCTGTATGCCACATGGGCCCACTGGTTGCATTCAAAACATTTAACCCTAGGTCCTGGGGTCTATATCAGTTCATCAAAACGTCTGAAGTTCGAACACCATATGTTCGAACTTCAAACTACGAACTGCGAAAACATCGAAATCTTAAAACAGCGATTTTTTTTCCCAGGGGGAAAAAAATCGATGTTCCAAGAAACACACAAACAACACAAACACACCAAAACAACATCAATCCACACACATACACTCAAAATCCTACATCTAACCCTACACTAAACTGTACATACACTACTACCTATCCACTTACTTTAACCCAAACCCTAAGGACCGTCACTATTGCACACTCACCTGACCCGCGCCCTAACCCTAACTCACCTATCCCGCCCTAACCCTAAAGTCATTCACTATCGCACACCCACCTCACCCACGCCCTAACCCTAACTTACCTAACCTGCGCCCTAACCCTAACATCTACACAATCGCACACTCACCTGAATCCGACCCATAACTTCCCACAATAATCCTGATACTTGTGAAGCCACAGAAATGGCCCACCAAATTCTTTCCCTGGGAAAGAATTCAGTGGGCCATGGCTTCGTGATTCATAGTGTTCGAACATTGCAGTTCGAACATCTGGTATTCGATATTCAGCCATTTCGACGGACTGATATAAACCCTAGGTCCTGGACGTATACCTGGGCTACTGGCTTCCCCTGCTACTGGCAGATTCTGTTGAAGCAGTCTGTACTGCCCACCATGGGTTCCATGAGCAGTACTTGGTGTCCTTTTCCTGTGTAAGGATGCCCTGCTTGCTAGGTATAGGTCTCCCTTCTTCCCCAACTCATTTGAAGTAGCACATTGTCTATCAGCTAACCAGATCCTCATGTCCTCAGGCAAAGTGCTAAGGGTTTGTTCCCTCACCAAAGTGTCTGCCAGCCCTTCAAAAGTGGTGACCTGTCATTCACTCTCCCACCTATGAAAATAAGTGCTCAGTTCAGCAACATATTCACACACACTTTCATCTGGCTTGTGTCTATACTCATGAAACTTTTTCCTATACGTCTCAGGTGTTAGCTTAAAACATTCTAACAAGTGATTCTTAACAGCAGTATAATCAAAGCATTCAACATCAGACATTTTAGATAACACAGTTACAGCCTTACCATGGAATAAGGGAGTCAGGAACTGTACCCATAGCCTTTGGTCAGCATCATACTGTTTACATACCCTCTCAAACTATCATAATAATCTTCTTCTTTAAACTGTGGAAGAAATTTACTGATCTTTTGTGGTTCTGGGGTCTAGTTACTCCCTTTCCCATTACCTCCATGACTCTGGCGAAGAGTCAGCATCTCCTTCTCATGCTGCCTCTGCCTCTCCTTTTCCTCAGCTTCCAGGCATAGCAGTTTCTCTGTCTCTTCAACCTGCAGACATCTCAGTCTCCCACCTGCTTCTATTTCCAAATGCCTGACCTCCAACTTAAGTCTCTTTAGCTCCAGATGGATTTTTAAGTTCTCTGCAGAAAGGATGAGCTGTCCATTCTCTGAGGGTGGTACATCTCCACCTCCAGTCTAATCATACTCCTGGTTGCTGTTTTCTGATTCAGCTGTGACCAAAGCTGCAATCATGTCTGCCTTAGTTAGGTTTCCATGTACCAGTCCCCTAGCCTGGCACATCTCAGCCAGCTGGCTCCTTGTCAGCTTTCCATACTCCTCTGCTGACATGCTTCCGGCTTTCTCTGTCTAACTAAGCTAACAAAAGAAATAAAACAATTGTGATCTGAACTCTGTGTATTCACTGCATGGCTGATTTATAGTACAAAAAATCTTCAGTGATCACTGTACACAAGCTACAGGAATTCACTGTACCCACACCACTACAAGGCAATTAGTATTTCCCAACCAATTAATATGTGGTGTGGATATCCCAACACTGCCAAACAATTAATATGTGATGCCTGTGCACTGGCCCAGCAATCAAGGAGCCTCAATCCTCACCACTAACACCAGTGAGGGGCATCCATATAGGGAAAGGATAATAAATACACACAGTAAAGTACAATTTCCCTTAAGAGCACACAGAGATCGCAGTCAGTCTGGGGGTTAGTTTCTCCCTTTCTCTCCAGGTCCCCAATAACACTCCTCACTGGCACAGCTATAGGGTCCAGATCTCAGCCTAGTGGGCAAGCTAAAACCTCCAGCACTCTCTCTGTCCAACTAGTGCTTCATGCCCCTGCCCAAGTAGCTGACACACACACACTTTAAGATAAGAGTTGTATACAACCAACCAAAAACACTGGTGCTCCAGAAAACCAAGCCAAAGAAATAACATAAAATTAATTTATTCAATGTTTTCGTCTGATAGACTTCTTCAGAATAACATTGTCTACAAAAACACAAGTATTTATATCAAGACATTCATTAAAATCCAATTAAAATTCAATTATATAATTGATTAAATCATTCATTATCTACTTGATTAAACATATTTAAAAAACAATAAAAAGATATAACACTTTAGCTTTAATGCAAACTTCTTTTTTATATACTTTATATTTTCAATTTATTGTTGACCAAAAAACATTTAATATTTATCATATCATTAAGGCCTGGCAGCACATCTGCTCCCAGCCTTAATTGCCACAAAGTTTCCTTTCTTTCCACTTCATTTTTCATATTGCCTCCCCTTAAATTACCTTTGACATGTTATAGAATCGAAAACATAATTTTTTTGTATAATGTACATTTCACTGTGTGCCTGTAAAGGGCATTATTAATATCTTTTGTTTTTATAGCATAACAATGTTCTTTTATGCATTTGCTAAGGCTTCTTGTTGTCTTACCTATATAATAAGCAGCACAGCCTGAACACAAAGCAACATATACCACATTATTGGTCATACAGTTATATCTTCCTTCAATACTTATAATTTTATAATAATGCTCTAGATTGATGTAAGGTCCTTCCAAAATATATCTACAGGCATTACAGCTATAACATTTAAACATCCCTCTAGTTTTATTTGTACCTGGAGGTTGTATTAAAGTTTCATCACACTGAAGCATGTTTTTAATAGTTTGATTCCTTCAAAATAAAAAACAGATCGTCAATAAATCTACAATAAAATAATACCTTTGAAAAAAACTTCAAGGTTGGTAGGATTTCTTTTTCCCACCATCCCAATACCAATCCTGCAAAAGCCGGCGCTACTGTAGCCCCCATCGCTACTCACTTTAATTGTCTGTAATATTTTTTATTGAAAATAAAATAATTATTTTCCAATAATAACTCTAACAGACTTGCATATAATTTAATACTGGAATCACTCCATGTAGTGTACTTGTGTAAGAAATTCACAACAAACTCCACCCTTTCAATTTGAGGAATGGAGGTACAAAGGAAGTAACATCTACTGTTAACATGGTCAAATCATTATTGACCAAATTATCTGAATCCACAGTATTAAACGTGATATCAGAAAATTTTCTTATCTTGTCAATAAAAGACCAAGAATCTTTAACAAAAGAAGGCAAACTCTGAACTAACGGATTTAAAACTGAATCCAAAAAAAAGAAATAGCTTCAGTAGAACTACCTGCAGCTGAAATTATCGGCCTAAAGGGTGGGTTGGTTATATTTTTATGAATTTTGGGTATACCAAATAGTATACCCACTTTAGGTTAATCTATTAAAAGAAAATTATACAAATCCACAGATCAAAGGTATTATTTTATTGTAGATTTATTGACAATCTGTTTTTTATTTTGAAGGGTGAAGACATTATGGTAAATAATTTGTTGGATGAAATCAATAGTTGTAGTTTTTTTAATTTTACCATTGGTGACAAAGGAAAGAAAGTTTGTTTCTTGGATGTAGATTTAATTTGGAATGTAATGGAAAAGAAGTTTTCTAGTAGAGATTACCGGAAGCAAACATATGTAAACAATTATTTACATTTCAAAAGCAATCATCCAAATTTCATAAAAACAAACATTCTGAAGGGCCAATACATAAGACCCTCTAGGATGGTTAGCAATGAAATTGATTTTATTAAAGAAATTGAATTTATTACTCAATTGTTTATTAACAAAGGATATCCTATTACATTATTAGCCAAATTAGCCTCTAATATAAAGGCAAGAAGAGAAGATGACTTTCCACCCATTTTAATTAAAGGATTAATAGTAAATAAAACACATTTTGTAGAGAAATCTAGTGAGATGGCACCTAGATGTGCCATAGAAATGTCTGTAGATAGTGAAAATATTAAGTTTGCCATACAAAATAATTGGAAAATAATTAATGGCAATAATGAATTGAGTGTAGTTTTAGGAGAAGCACCTACGTTTGTTTATAAGAGGAATCAAACTATTAAAAACATGCTTCAGTGTGATGAAACTCTAATACAACTTCCGGTTACAAATAAAACTAGAGGGATGTTTAAATGTTATAGCTGTAATGCCTGTAGATATATTTTGGAAGGAACTTACATCAATCTAGAGCATTATTATAAAATTATAAGCATTGAAGGAAGATATAGCTGTATGACCAATAATGTGGTATATGTTGCTTTGTGTTCAGGCTGTGCTACTTATTATATAGGTATGACATCAAGAAGCCTTAGCAAATGCATAAAGGAACATTGTTATGCTATAAAAACAAAATATATTAATAATGCCCTTTACAGGCACACAGTGAAATGTACATTATACAAAAAATTTATGTTTTCGATTCTAGAACATGTCAAAGGTAATTTAAGGGGGGGCAGTATGACAAATAAGGTGGAAAGAAAGGAAACTTTGTGGCAGTTAAGGCTGGGAGCAGATGTGCTGCCAGGCCTTAATGATATGATAAATATTAAATGTTTTTTGGTCAACAATAAATTGAAAATATAAAGTATATAAAAAAGAAGTTTGCATTAAAGCTAAAGTTTTACATCTTTTTATTGTTTTTTAATATTTTTAATCAAGTAGATAATGAATGAATTAATCAATTATATAATTTAATTTTAATTGTTTTTTAATGAATGTCTTGATATAAATACTTGTGTTTTTGTAGACAATGTCATTCTGAAGAAGTCTATTGGATGGAAACGTTGAATACATTAATTTTACGTTATTTCTTTGGCTTGGTTTTCTGGAGCATCAGTGTTTTTGGTTGTTTGCTGTTGGTTTCACTGGTTTTGGGTTTTTCATTGTTAGTTGTATACAACCACACAGACACTCCTGGGGAAGGCTGGCAAAGTTCTCCAGCTGTGCCCCTTTTCTGCCCAGTCTAAAAGGTAGTACCAGCTGCCACAACCCACTAATATCAGCTACTCAAAGGCCCTTCTGAAAGGGTGTTCAATTATTACTGTGCAATATTATTATCCAAATGGTAAGTGTGACTGAACAGTCAAGGCTTATTAGAGTGACTTGGTACAATATCACTATATACATGCGATGTACTCTAGAGCTTAAATTAACTCTACATAAAACAGCCACAGTTGAAAGGTTTAAAATTATTTAATAATAAATAATAAAAACACAAGACAATACTTCTTACTGCACAGTGCAATTCAAGAGTTCAATGATCACAGAGAAATACTTAAAATAATACAGTAGCAAAAGTTCTGACTTCACAGAAAAACAAACTAGTCTAATCTTCCTATTTCCTAGCTATATCTAAGAGAAAACACAGTTCTAAATAACTTACATATAGAGCAAAGTAGTGCTGGTGATGTTGGATGTTCTCAAGACAAAATGCTCTGAGGTCTCTGATTCTCTCTCTATTTAAATTGACAACATAGAGCTACCACACATGACATCATTCTTCACACTTCTCTGGTGTTCCCAGGCTAACAGAAACTACATTTACATTCTTTACACTTGGTCAGAAACCAGAGCAATAAAGGACATTTATACATGCAAATTCTAGCCATTAACTCTGGTCTTAAAACAATAGGCAGGATGCCTCCCTCTAGGCATATCAGCTCCGAATCTTGACATCAAAGACAGTCATGAAATGCTTGACTTAGCTTTCTTACAGCAGAGTGCACTGCTGTTATATTTTTGCAGTTCAATATCCAGTGCATTCCTTTCACATTTAAAAGAACATGCCTGTGACTTACATTAATATTTATAAATGGCAGAAATATCTACAAAATTCTATCTGGCTAGGCTGGCAGCCATTACCTATCTTCACACACTCTGAAATAATAATTTTTGCAAGGGCAACCTCATGTACCTCCCAATAAGAGTGTCCTGTCCTACACCTCAGATTTTTAAATATACTAACTCTAAGGTTCTTTTTAATTACTGCATCAATAACATAACGCATGAACTTTTATCTACAATGGTTTGTGATATGAATATATGCAGCTCAATTTGGTGTAGAGCTCCCCTACCCTACTAGTGTGTAGAAGGTTTGGTGCCAAAAATGTGTAAAAGTTTTTGTCTGGATCTGTTTTAATATATTTATTTAGGCATGTATACATTTATTTTCTAAACACTTGTTTTCCTCCATGCCTCATGACCATTACATCTCTCCTTATCAAGCTTTAGGTTTTTCCTCCCCCATATAGACTATCTGTAGCACAAGTGTAAGTGTTGACTGGAGGAACCATTATAAAGCAGCCATGGAGGTGGTTTGAGCATTTGCTGGCATACTCACAATGTGGACATTGCTAGTAAGGCCCTAACTCAATCCCTGTTGGCTGGCATGAATACCTACCTTCCTGCCAGGCATCCTATACTCTTCATGTGTGTGTGTGTGTGTGTGTGTGTGTGTGTGTGTGTGTGTGTGTGTGTGTGTATGTGTGTACATCCACATGCACACTTCTGCTTACACTCTAGGAAGGATACCCTCACCATGCTGGGAATGCCAAGCATACAGCCCTGGTCTTGGTAACTTTGGTGCCATGTAAGCCTCTACTTGTATTGTGGTGGTTAGCTGACCAGAAGCATTACTTCCTCTGTCCAGAAAAGGAGTGTCAGCATTGCTTACTTACTCCTACCTTCTCCATACAACTTTTCCAGCTTCCAGGCTCTGGTTATGTGGACTACCACTACCAGCACTACAGAGATGGACTATATTTCATTTTATTTTTTAATTTACTTATCCAATAAGTGACCTATTCTTTACTGGACTCTTTTTTGCCATGAAATACAACATATATGCAGATAGTTTAGTGTAGCCAGTCACTCAACACATTTTTGGGAGGTGGGAAAAAACTTAAGTACCAAGAGAAAAAACATACAGGCAGCCTGCAAAACAACCAACATAAAGTGACAAGAGGTCAAGACTGAAGCTTACTTCAGAGTTACCATGATCTCTATGACAAAGTAAGGAAATAGTCCAAAGCATCTTAAATATATGCACAAGTCTGGTTCTGAGATTGGTGCATTTCATGGACCTGAGATTGGGGAGGCAGGGGTAGTTTAGATTATTTCGACCCCCACCCCAGGCTCATCTTTGACTTTGTCTGAAAGTATGATCACAAGCATAAAGTGATTTATATTGGTGCTTCTTCAGTCTGGGTAGCCCTTTTGACATCACACGGATTCCCCAAAGTGTTTGTAGCAGCTGTGCCTTGATGGTGGGGTGCAAAATATTAGTATAATCTGGCAAGCTTGGTGAGACTAGATCCTTTTGTGGTTCTTTATTTCACAACTGTAATTCATTGGACAAAAGCAGAATATAATAGAAAAAAATAAACTGTTTTTAATATGTAAGCCTGGTTCTAAGCAGTCTTAAGACAATTACTAAGGTGTTTTCTGGTGCAACAGTCACGTCTCAGTTGTTTCCACTACAAATCATCTAGAAATGTAGTAAGTTTTAAACTTCATTAGTTTGTTCGTTCATTATTTAATTTTCTGATGCTGCTTTATTCTGTTCAGAGCCATGGGTGACTCATATTTTTTCTCAACAAGCAAATGGTACAAAGGAGAAAGCAGTTGTTGACAGGACACCAGCCTATCAATGAAATTCAATTTGTGGAAATCAAGGCATCAGCAGGCAAGTCTCCTGCCTTACTACCACACAAAAGCAAAAGGTGGGAAACCTTAGGGTTTGCTGTACGTTATTGAACTGGAAATAAGTGTTTCATGATTTACCACTTTTTTTGACCCCTAGATGATACCTGGTGAATGACTGGAACAGACATTGTTCTCATGATAGTGGCTTGTTGGGGACCTCAGTCTGTGAGACCTTTCTGGTGGTTTCCTCTTGTACTCGTGTATTTTATTCAGTATGCTTTTTATCACAGCCTCTCTTTTCCACCCCCCTGTGATTCATGCCCAGTTACAGCATACACATAAAAGTAAGGAACTGCAAACTTTTACCCAGTCATCCCACCACAAAATTAAATCCCCATTTGCCTAACTAGGTTGTCCTGTAAACACCCAGTTAAAAGGTATGAAATTCCTAACTTCTGGCAGTACTCCTCATACATACTGGACTCCATGGACTTTCTTAACAAGATCAAAGAAGTGCAGCTCAAGAAGGACTCCATGCTAGTTACATCAAGGTTGAGTCCCTGTATAGTGTTTATGTTTATTCCCAATGATTTAGGAGTGCAATATGTAAGGAAATGTTTAAGTCATCATGGTAGAATATCTACTAATAAGATATCAACTCTTTGTACAATGTTGGATGTTGGATGTTGTGCTTACTAGTAATGTATCTATTTTTAATGCTGAGTTTTTTCATCAAATATCAGGTGTAGCAATGGGCACACCTGTGCCAGCAGGTACGCCAATTTGGCGATGTCTAGGTGGGAAGAACTTTATATATATAATTATTCTGGTAGTGAAGTTAGATACCTAAATGAAGGCCTCAATTTTTATAAATATTTTGTTGATGATACTTTTTTAATTTGGCTGGTAAACATAGAATCTTTAGAAATATCTGTGGATTACTTAAGACAATCTACTAAATTTTTACAATTTTAATTAAAATATTCTCATAAGTGTATTAACATTTTGTATATTAATGTAGCTATTACTGATGGTGAGTTTTAGACTTCTATCCATAAAAAATGTTCAGACCACAAGGTATGTGCATAATACGAGTATGCACCCGAGGCATGTTTATAATAATAAACAGACTACCACATAGGAGGTAATCCATTAAGTACGGAGGAAGTAATTAGGGATTTGGGAACCCAAGTAGATAGTAATCTCTCCTTTGACAATCATGTTGCCAAAGTGGTTAGGAAGACCTTCTATATAGCCCACCTCATCACGAAAGTTTTCACATCTAGATCAAGAGAGGTTTTTGTGCCACTCTATTTACCACTCATCAGGCCCATAATTGAATACAATGCCCCATTTGGGATGTACCTTACCCGGCACCTGCAGCAACTGGAAAGACCCCAAAAGTACCTCACCAAGAGGATCAAGGGACTCAAACAGATGCCCTATGCAGTTAGGCTAAAGAAACTCCAGCTCTACTCAGTTGCTTACTGCCTACTCAGAGGCGATCTGTGCCTGACATATAAAGCCATGTCCAACCCAGAATTAATGGACATTCTCCACCTCAAGAAATCCAAATCCCTTAGAGCTACATGCTCCAGAGACCTAAACCTCATCACAGAAATAAATAGGACATGCTGGAGGGACAGATTCATATCCCAGAGACTCCCTTCACTCTGGAACAAAATTCCAGTCCAGGTTAGGCAGAGCCCCTCACTGACCCTCTTCAAGAGAAATCTTGACGAGTGGATGGGAGATTGTAAGTATACCCCGGGATCTCTTCTGGGTCCCTGCTAGACAGAGGCACAATAAACTAACCGTAAATGGGCTATATTCTGTGACCTACTATTCAAAGGCACAGTCTACAAATCTAAAAGGGTGGCGAAAGCAAAACATACTCTGGCTAGGCTTATAAATGCCCTAGGGCAGATAGCCTCATATCAACCTATGAACTTATGAACCTATGTTGTTAGGAGTCAGTTCTTAAGAGCAAGCAGATTAAATACTACTGAAAGTGGTTTTGTTACTGAACTTGATTCAATGACTAATGATTTCTATATTAGAGGTTATAGTAGAGCAATGATTAACATTAATAGAGCTTTAGTAATTTCACAAAGAGATGGTTTAGGTAAACCTTATATGTTAGGTAACAATATGCCCATGTTTCAGAATAGTACATCATATACAACTAGAAAACTAAGTTACATCACTAAATGTTAAAGGTGGACACCAGAAATAAAATCTATTACAAGAAATAATTGGAGTATCTTAGAATCTGACCCAGAAGTAAAGAATATTGTAGGTGACTCTCCATGGTTTATCTATAAGAGAAATTTAAAACAACATTTGTGTTATAAAGATTTTTATCAAGAAAGATATCGTGTATCAAATAAGAAACTGATCTTGCCATGGTATAATTGTTCTTTTTGTAGATATATTAATCTGGAAACTGAATTTATACATCCTGTTATGAAGAAAAAGATTTGTTTTAGGACTTTTGCAACTTGTACAAGTGAAAATGTTATTTATCTTGCCAGTTGTGAAAAATGCAGTTGTTTCTATGTTGGGAAGACTAATCAGAAACTAAAGGAGCGCATAGCTTCCAACTTATCAGAAATTAGAAGAAAAGTAGAAACTAATGCATTATTTAAGCATCTGTCACTTTTTGGCAATGATCATAATTATTATAAGTTTAAAGTTTTGCAAAAAGTACATATTCATGGTGATTTAATAAATAAGACAGAACTTATTGAATACAGATGGATTAATTTCTTTAGGGCAGACAAATTATCTGGCCTTAATGTAAAAAAATAGTATTAAACCACTTTTAAAAGAAAAGCAAATGTTTGTTACTTAGGTAGTTTTGTATTTGTATTTGTTAGCATTTCACTGACCTTAATGTTTTATATTTGTTGGGTTGCTATTATTTATTGTATTTCTTATATATATATATATATATATATATATATATATATATATATATATATATATATTCTTTATCATATATATTTTCTATGATTTTAATTAATATATTTTATTTTTCACTTGGTAATGTGATTTTTTATTAAGTCGTGTCTGTGTTAATTATTTTGATAAACTGGAGTTGATTTAAATATGGTCTGAATGTTCTTTAATTGTAACACTGATTAAGAGTTCTAAGTGACTTGAAAGCTTTGTTTGTTGTGTGCCAATAAACTTATTTTGATGGTTGGACTAGTGGTTCATTATTTTTGTTCTTGTTTTCTGCCATCTTTGGTCCTTTTGGCTACCTTACTAATTCTTGTTTTTACTAAAAATTCCTAACTTCTAGCAGTACCTCTCATACATACTGGACTCCATGGACTTTCTTAACAAGAGCAAAGAAATGCCACTCAAGAAGGACTCTGTGCTAATTACCATCCAGGTTGAGTCCCTGTACACCGTCCTTCCACATGATTATTGCATTAAAGCAGTAATAGAATCCTATGAACAGGAATATGAAACACTACCAGGAGATGTTGAAGAACTTGGGAGACTACTGCCCCTCCTGATAAATAACAACTCCGATTTAACGACAACTACAACAAGCAATCCACAGGGATTGCCATGGGCGTCACAATGGCTCCCAGCATGGGCAATACTGCACTGAGAAAGTGAGAATTGTATTTTATCTACAAGTCACCATTTTTTGATATATGAGCTGCTACAATCATTTTACTGATGACATATTCATTGTATGGAATTGGGACAATGAGCAGCTACAACAGTTTATGGAACACATCGACTCTTCCACTCTATTTTTGAGATTTATGGCAAAGCAAGCCAGGACAAAGTGGAATTTCTTGACCTTCTTATCAGCAGAATGACAGATCAACAAGAACTAACGCACAACCTCTATTGCAAACTGACAAGAGTCAACCTACTGTTACATGCAAAAAGCATGTACCCTCTTAGACTTAGGAAGAATGTTATTAAGTCAGAGGGGTTAAGGAGAGCTAGGGTATCTTGTGAATGGAAGAATTTCCTGAAGAACATTAAAGAACTTGAAAAAAGATTTCTTAGCAAGAGGATGCACCAAGAAAATCCTCCATAAGATCCTCACCCCAATCATAAACCAGAGGACATTGGGAAATTTCAGACCATATGCAGGAACCAGGATCCCAGGATCCATTACCACCAATTTGATCTAAACATGCCCTTACATTACTCACTAGACTACAGTGAAATACAAAGAGTCATCAGGGACAACTGGTCCATCATTTCAGGGAACAAAACCTTTGCGCA
Source organism: Protopterus annectens (assembly GCF_019279795.1). NCBI lineage: Eukaryota > Metazoa > Chordata > Ceratodontiformes > Protopteridae > Protopterus > Protopterus annectens. Next base: position 898,040,268 of record NC_056727.1, on the reverse strand, counting down.
TATTTTTCCAACATGCCCCAAATTTACAGTCAGAAGGAGAAGAAACATTAGAGACTAGTAAGAGAAAACAGAAACTCCCACTTCCATGGAAGGAGGGACATACTCCTGCAGCTCCCCACCCTGTATTTACTGTGCCTATATGAGTGGCAAGGAGGACTTTTTCCTGAACAATCACAGACAATTCAACCCAGAGATCTGGAGGGATTGCAACCAAGAAGGTATAATTTACTGGGCAGAATGCAGCAGCTGCAATGCGTTCTATGTAGAGAAAACTATTAATAAGCTGAAGAAAAGAAAGCAAAGCACCTTTACGACCTATGACATCTGCACAGGTCTGACCTGCTGGCTGTACATGCCAATTTATACCCATGACATGATGTCTTCAAATTTCACATTTTAGACCATATTTTTGAATAATATATATATATACCAAGTGGGTAGAGGTGGAGAAAGAGAGAGTGGTGAAAGGGAATAGGGTGATGGAGGGCAAGAAAGGTGCAGTAAGATCAATAGAGTGAGAGTGAGAGTGAGTAAAGTAGGAGTGGAAGAGGGGGTGGGGTGCGTATTAATAGTGGTAGAGATAAAGGTAGGTTTAGGTAGAGAATTGCTGAGAAAGATACTTAGGCGAAACAGATTGTTGGTGTTTGGAGGATATAGGTTAGGGTCATAAAGGACTACTGTATTGTGGAGTAGTTGGGTGGGTAAAAGTTAGGTTGGGTGGCAACAAGTGCAAGATGGGATGTTACCTACATAGTTCTTCAACTCTTTTTTGAAGAGAGGGGGGAGTGGATAGAGCAGATATTGTTAGGGAGCTTATTCCAGGTTTGAGACATATAACATTTATTTAGTACTTTGCCTATAGTTTTATTGGGTCTGTAGGTGTCAAGAAGTTGTTGGTCAGTGCTGCAAAGGGATCTTGTAGGTTTGTATACGGATACAAGGGTAGATAGGGAGGGGAAGTTGGCAGATTTGTATAGTAGAGAATGTGTCATTTGAAGCTGACAGAGTTGAAGGAAGTCAAGCCATTGCAGTTGTTTGAGGGCAAGGCAGTGGTGGGATTTTTTGGGGAGATTGCAGGCAAATATTGTTATCTAGTAGTAGGTTTGATTGAGTTTAGTTAAAAGATTTGCTTGACGGTGGACAAATATAGGGGAGGTATAGAGAAGGCAGGGAAGGAGGTAGGCTTGAGTCAGGGAGGTCCTAGAGGAAATTGATAAGCATTTTTTGTTTCTGTATAATAGGCCTATTTTTGATTGGTCTTTTTGATGGATTGTTGGACATGAAGGTCAAATTTCAGGTTATCATCTATTGTGACATTCTAGAAGTTTGATCTGAGAGTCAGCATGAATGATTGCATTGTCTAGGGAGGAGAGAGTGAAGGATGTGTTAAGGTTTTTATTTTTTTTTTATTTATTTTATTTTTATTTTACAGTTTGTTTACCAGGATAGTCCACTGGGCTGAAGGAGCCCGTTTTCAATTGAGTCCTGGGGAGAAAAGCTCCAAAAAAGTTAAACACATGATAAAATAATTAGACAAACACACCAACAAAATGTTACAAAGTATATAAAATTCATAGTATACAATGAAATAAGAGATGTATTAACAAAATAAATAATAGTATAAACTGCTTTTACAGGGCAATTAAAGATACTATCTACCTATCTCTATGTCTACACAAGTGAACTTCTCAAGTCAGGTTACAAAAGAAATAAGAAACAGAAAAGAGGGAAATTAGCAATTAATAGGTAGAGTAAAGCTATAGGTACAGAAGTAAGAAGCATAGATGTAGGTGGAAAATTAGGTAGGAAACTAGACAGTGGGGATCAGAGTTGCGAAAATTGAAAAAGAGAGGAAGGTAGGGTGTGGAGATGTAGAGGAGAGGGATCAGAGTTATGAGAAATTAGAGAAGAGAGATAGGTAGGATATGGTTAAGTAGAGGAGAGTCAGGAGGGGTGGGAACAGGAGCATCCCAGAGGGATGAGAGGTGGGAATGGAGCAAGGTTTTGAAGGTGGAGTGGTTGTTGGTGGTATAAATATGTGGAGGAAGGGAATTCCAGAGTCGGGATAGAGAGAAAGACAAAAGAAATTTGTCTGGAGTTTGAGCAGGTTTGTGTACTTTGAATGGGTTTTGTTTGTTTGACCAGAGCAGTCTATCAGGTTGATGCAATTGGAGGGACGAGTCAAGAGAAGGGCAGAGAAAGGTTTTAAAGATGAGTTTATGTGCATAAGAAAGTTGGATGAAGGAGAGATGATGGGGTAATTCAAGCCAATTTAGTTTGCGAAGGGCATTACAGTGGTGAGTGGAGGATTTGGCACCAATGGCAAACTTTGAGATTTTGTTATAGCAGGAAGCTAGTTTAGTCTTTAGACTGGATTGGAGATTAGTAAGGAAGCGGGCACCATACAAGAGAGAGGGTATGAGGTAGGTGGCAGAAAGGACATGTTTGGTTGAGGGAGTAAGGAAGCAGTTGTGACAGAAGAGTAAACCTAGTTTTTGGTAGGTTTTCATTATATTTGTTTGGAGATGTATGCCAAATTTAAGCTGTTGTCGATAGTGACATGTAGTACTTGTATGGGATACAATTTCTATAGGGGTCCTGTTTTGGCTAGTTATGGAGAAACTGTTCTTGTCCATTTTAGTATACTTTGAGGGGGTGAATATCATAGTTTTGGATTTAGAAGCACTTAGTGCTAGATGATTGTTTAACATCCAGTTCTCGCTTGATAGTAAGGCTTCTTGGTTTTGTTTATGTAGTATGGGGAGGGATTCAGCAGAGCAGATTGTTGTAGAGTCATCTACATATTGGACGAGCTTGGCATTAGGAATACACTGGTGAAAGACATTTATAAATATATTAAATAGTAGAGTGCCTAATATGGAGCCCTGTGGTACTCCTGTGAGGGTGTTAAGGAAAGGGAAAGTACAGTTTTTCCATTTGACTGATTGCTGCCTATTGGAGAGGTAACTGGAAAACCAGTTGATAGAGGAGGTGGATATGTTAAGATGAGAGAGTTTAGACAAGCGGAGGCGGTGTGAAATTGTATTGAAGGCCTTGGATAAATCAAGTAGGAGGGCAGATGCAATACTGCTGGAGTCACATGCGGAATTGACAGTTTCGAGGAAGGAGAGTAGAGTGGTGGGGGTGCTGTGTCCAGGCCTGAAACTGTGTTCTGTTGGGGTAAGCCCAAGGAAGGTAGATGCAATACTGCTGGAGTCACGTGCGGAATTGACAGTTTCAAGGAAGGAGAGTAGAACGGTGGTGCTGCTGTGTCCAGGCCTGAAACTGTGTTGTGTTGGGGTAAGCAGATGGTTATCAAGTAGGTAGGCTAGTAGTTGTAGATGAATGCAATTTTTTAAGATTTTTGAGATGGGGAGGGAATGGCAATTGGGTGGAAGTTAGAGATTTCAGTATTGTTTCCCCCTTTATGAAGTGGGATGATAAAGGCTTTCTTCCAGAGTGTTGGTACATAGGATTGTTAAATTGACTGGTTTATTAGGATGGAAATGGGGAAGGCTATGTTATTGGCAATTAGCTTAAGGAAGTTAGATGGAAGGTCATCAGGGGCATTTGAACATGGCTTCAAATTATGTAGTTTTTTTTTTATTGTAGAGATAGGAACAGGTTGAAGAGTGAAAGGATGGAGTTGAGAAGTTTTGTTGCTTGAGGAGGGTGAATTAGGGGAGATAGGAGATTGTGGGCTAGGTATATCATTTGTAAAAGATGTAGTGAGTTTAGTTATAGAGTCGATGAAAAAAGAGTTAAATTGGGTAGCTAAGGAGAGGTCAGAGGTATGAGGGTCAGGGCATGGGTTTACTTTTTTACCAGGATGGAGGAGGATAGAGATGCTATTCCAGAACTTTTTAGGGTTAGTTTTGTGGTTGTTTTGTTGTAAAGAGTAATAGGATTTTGGTCACAGGCTATACGCTGTTTGACTTTGTTTTGAAGTTGCTTATAGTCAGTTAGGGAGGAAGAAGATTTGTGTCTCTGTTAGATTTTCCATGCTTTGTCCCGGAGGTGCATGAAGGTTATAGTCTCTTTGGTTAACAAGGGGGCTGTATTGTATTTAATTCTTTTAGTTCTAGTGGGAGCAAAGCTATTTAACAGGTTGATGAAAATAGTATTGAAGCAAATCACTGCATCATCCAAGGAGAGTGATTTTAGAGTAGTCCGGTTAGTATGTTTTAGTGAGTCAGAGAAGGACTGAGGGTTAAAGTTTTTAAGAGACTGAGTGGAAATATAGTTATGAGATAGGTATAAAGAGAAAGGTGAGCGATGAGCAAAGGCAGGGAGGTGATCACTAAGAGAGTTAGGTAGGGTACTCTTATCAGAGATAGTATGGGGTTGAGAGACTAGTATCCAGTCCAGTGTGGTTCCAGAGGAGCTGTCTTTAGAGGGTCTAGTAGGTGAGTTGATTAGCTGGGTAAAATTATAGAGGTTTAGATTGTGTGAGGTAGTGAGGGATTGAATGGTGGCCCAATTTATATTAACGTCACCTTATTTCATTCTACCTTTATGTTTGGGCTTATCCATTCCAGATCTGACTTATTTTCCTTCTTGAACTTTAAGTTGTTTTCCTATTTTCCACTACAGACCACACACTCGCATCTGCTTTTCTCTCAAACCCACACACATGCCCATTTACCATACCCCCTCAGATGAATAATCACATGGTTCCTACAACCACTGGTTCCTCAAATTCCTCTGGTTCAAATTTTTTTTCTAATTGCCTTTATTATATCAATTAAAAACAGGTAAGGATATTTATTTGCTATACTATTTCTGAATTGTTTCTAATTGCTTTTAAGTTATTGATTTACCATTTTGTTTAGGTTTATCCTTATCAGGACTAAGTTACTGTTCATTTATTTATGATTTTAGTTGGTTTCCTATTTACGACTACTTACCATACAGTCACATACGCTGTTCCCTCAAACCCACACACAAACCTGCTTACCAAACACCCCCCATCCCTCTCTTTTCCATTTCCTCTTATCTTCACCAGTCTTTAGTTTCTTCTTTGAATTATATAAGCCCACTCATCTTTACCCCTAAGTCTCCTTCTCACTTATGAGCCTGTTCCATGTAACTTTTCAATGTTATATAAAAAACACTTGGTTCCCCAAAGCATGGGGTCCCTCATGTTCTAAATTTTTTTTCTATTTGCTTTTATGAGATCAAGTTACCATGATTTTGGTAGACTTATCCTTTCCGTTGTGAGAATTTTTTTATTCTGTTTTCTGTCTTTCTCTGACCCCCCCCACACCTACTTTCCATGTAACCCCCCCTCCATTTTCTTTTTTGCTGTTCATCAGTTTTTGTCTCTGAATTAAATACTATGTCCGATTAGTTTTTCTGTTAATTTTTTAGCCCACTTTTTACCCTTTAAATCCCTCTCTTGCTTGTAAACCTGTTCTATGCAACTATTCCATGATATGTAAATAACCATGTGATTCTCAGAATAACAAGATCCCCTATTTCCTCTTGTTCATCACTGTCCTATTCCCCATTCGATGTTTACCATGATTGGCATAGAAGCCCCACTTAAGCAGTATATGGATTTTATACATAAATGTCTCTCCCTGTTACCTAAGCACTAAATTCATGTTTTAAGTTTTCTAGGCTTTAAAATCGATTTATTTTAAATTTGGGATATTCTCTTTATGAACACTTTTAGTTAGCTATCCCCCAGGACGCTTCCCTGAGGAAGACCCCAAAAGTGCCGGCCATCTTCAGTGCTCCCCCTCCACTTTCCCTTCACCAGTAAGTTAAACCTGTCTCTATTTCCACTTAGCATGCTACTTCCTAGAGACTTTATAATTTAAGTTTGTTGTTCATACAAAATTTAGCAAGTTCAGTTGGTCTAATTAAATATTATTATGTATACTTTTTCAGCTCATGTACACATATAGTTATAAGTTGAAACATACAGTTTTAAAGTGACTGTTTATTATAAAGGTCTTTAGAACACACCATCATTTTTTATCACTAAAGAAAATGTTTTTTAGTATGTTAGAATTCTGGCTAGAATATGCATTTAGACTTTTATAAAGGTTCTAAGAGCTACTTGAACCTCAGTGCTTCCGTTTTTTTCTGATTAATACAAAAGCACCTATAGGACCTGCGGAGAGCTCTATCACAGCTTGATACTAAGCCCCAGACTGTAAGATTTAGCTCTTTGTCTTTTTAACAAGTAAATAGCTTTTAATAATGAAAAGTAATGCTCGATTGCCTTGTACTCACTCAAAATGACACTAGTGGATACGTAGCTTTTTAGCATACGCACCCATGTTATTTGAAACTTGCATTTGGCAATTTACTCTGTTTTGGTGAATTAATTAAAAAGGTCATATATTTTGCTTTACTTACAAAACAAGTGTATTACTAACCAGATTGCTATTATGAAACTTATTTTTTACTGTTTGGACTGCCAAGGTTTTCCTGGGCTAGACCATTATGCCATCATAAAAGTAATAAAGGCATTTGCCATGTACATACCTGACCAATTGCCTGGGACACTCCCCCAATCTTTTAAATAAATAGAGCTCCTTTTTCACTGTCAAACCAGCACAGAACAGCACTCAGTTAGCTTCCTGAAGAAGATACAAACAAAAACTTTTAATGAATGACTGAGAGTCGTGTTTATCCACTGAGCAACTGAGTAACATTTTAACCGCATACTTAGACAGAGATTTTCTTCTTTGAGATTCTTTCCAGAACAACTTCAGACTTTTTTTATGAAGACCAGTTACCAGCACTAGAATTTCAGCTAAAACTGTTATTCATAACTTCTGTTTAGTGCCACTGGTTGTTTTTAACCAAGACTGAAGGTTCATTTTAGAAGGTCCGGCCTACATTGAACAGCTAGGGATAATACTAATTACTTAGCTGCTTAAGGTGATTCTTCCTTCCCAAGGAGTGAGTGAGTAAGCTAGTATTTCTTGTTTTTTCCCCCTACCAAGGGAGGGCGTTACTCACGCAAAGGGGACATTGCTTCTGCACTTTTTATTTTATTTTATTAACTTCTGGCAGTCTGGATAGTAATTGCTTGGATCTTTAAGTCACAGTTACAATTAAATGTGAGATAATATTTTTACCATTTAACAAGTAAAGCAGCTTTTTGTCTTACTTGTTCTGTTTACATAATTTTCTCAAATGTATGCTGCTTAATTTCTGCAATGAACACAGTGAATTTAGTGGCACAGTTACGTTACAGTATAACAATACTATTGCATGTGGTCAGTCAGTCAGCCTTTCTTGTTCTGTAGGCTAATATAACTTTTCTGTTCATCTCAGTGTATATATTGGAGCTTGGATCATGGCTGAAAGGGTCAGTAGACCAGCCCACCTACCTGCTCAATAAACAGACGGACATGCAGACAAACAAATAAATAAATATGGCCATTTTATGACCTTAAGAAGTGTTGATACATTTTGGGGGCAGAGCCTAAGGGAAATTTAACCATAGTATAGTATATTTGTTCTAGTTTGGTTTCAAGGGTGGTGGAGATACTTATGTATATATTGCACCAAAAAAAATGACATAAATAGGCTTTGTGTGAATATCACTTTAGTCTTGGTGTTTGCTGTAAGGTATTGTACTCTAGAAAGTCTAAATAGTCTGACTTTGAAATATTTATATGGATTTGATTTGCTACTCTAGGAAGATGATGTCATAATTAATACATTTTAGCTATTTCAGTATAACAGAAATGGTGGTTGTTGTATCTCATATTTAAGAAACTGGTTGGACTTGTATTGATCAACTGTAAAGGTGATGTCTTTGATTTTATTTGAGCTGAGAACTGGGTGAGAATGCGTCAATTTTCAAGGTATTTTTATGTGGAACAAAAGAAAGCCATGTCATATAAGCTCATTAATAACGTTTCTAAAATAGATTTTTGGATACTTCTTTATTTTCTGTGAATAGGGTACCTGGTAAAGAAAAAAACAAAGAATGACCACCTAGGGGCCCGAGGGCAGGAGAAACATGCTCAAGCCATTCCCCATTGCCAATCATTTTGATGGTGACATTAGAATGCTAAGGACTGGGATGTAGGGCTATAGGGAAAAGCATGCAAGCCACAGTATGGTAGGTCTTTGCTATATCTCAGTTTCACTCTCAATGTATTGGCACCTCACACACCTGAGGAACCTACAAACACACATGAGATTGAGGTGCTTGAGTATATTTTTCACAGTAACCCATCTGAATGGAAGACCCTCCTGACAAAGAATTACATCAACATGCCAGGGTTGGGAAGCCAGGAGAAGAAACAATCAGGACGAGCTGTACAAGAAGCCTGAATTAAGCAGTAGCAACAAAATAAAAAAAAAGTCTGAGCAGTTGTATATATTGTAAAATACTATTCATCACTAGCTGGTTTAAAAAAAAGAATATCACAAGTGACTCACAGACCCGTTGCATACCTAAACATTCCTAAGCAGTTACCATCAGCATTGTAAGAGTGTCAGTTCACTAACGGCAATGAAAGCCTATTCTAACGACAAACTACATCACCATTCCTCCACAGTTGGTTCACAATGATATAGGCTATTAGCATTTTAAGTAACACAGCTTGTTTAATAACCTTAAGCCAGAAAGAACCTGTGCAATTATCACTAGGGGTCAAGTAATGGCAGGAGTGCAATGCTTAGTAGCGAGTGAACAAAGGAGCGGTAGGTTTTAAGAATAACTGGATGTTTTCAAGTTATAGTCAGCAGCAATAAATGAATAAGGGAAACGTAAGGGTTCAGTAATCACACAGCAGTTTTTAGCATACACTTACTGCTCTCAAGGTAACTCAAACAAAAATGATTAACCAAACTTTTTCCAGTGCAAGTGGATGGAGTAGCTATAAATTTCATAGGTAGTGTTCCGTGTCTCACATGCAAGAGATAAAACACATTTTTCCTAATTCCAGCTTTCATCTTTCTTTTTGCTTAAGAATTTGTTTTCTTCACATATTGTAGCATTTTCTTGCAATGAAATTATCTATCCCCTTTTCCTGAATATGTGCATACATCATTACATTAACATCCTGAATGTTATGTCAGTGTATATCAATTCATGGGGAAATTTTAATATGAACAGAGTTTGTTTTTCTGAACCTAAATATCAACACCAAAATAAGTAAATAAAACAAGGTGAAACTTTAAAATGTGTTTTTTCTCTCCCCATCCATATCTCCTTGTATTAATTTCTCTGCTCATGTACAATACATTATTATTATTGCCCTCATTTATCTGGTTACCTACACTAGCTATACATCAGTAAGAAACTACTCCTAATGCCCTTGCAAAATAGAAGATACAATCACCTCATGTATTAAGTTTTTTTGAAGCTTCACTGGAGAATAGTCTTTGGTAATGTCACATAATGAATGTATGATAATGCAGATAGGTTTACAGGTTCATTGATTCATAAGTAAGTACTAGGCAATTGGTCTGTAGACCATTTCTACCCAGAAAACCCTATACAAAATTTCCCTCTAGCCTCGAGAAGGGCAAGACAAGATAGAATGGGAGAGAAATTAGGGCTGCCCATCCAATTATCTAAGTTTACCTTGAAGATGGCAATGATGCTACTCTGCTTGACATGTAGTTGAAGTTTGTTCTAGAGGTAAGGTATTCACTCTTATTTATCTGCTGATGAAGGTTTGGTCCTTTAACCAAGTATTTGATGTACAATTAGTTCTGCAAAGGAATAGGGGATCAAATAGGGCTGGATCTTCGACAACCCTCTATTCCTAGTCCACACAAGATCAACATGTGAGAGATGCAACTATATTAAAAATCTTGAATCCATTGCGCTCTCACACACCAGTCAGTACATATGACAATGAGCAGGTTGTCAGCATGCACACATCACCTTCTACTGCACCCAAGCCCACATCACACATACCTACATGTGCGGAGGTCCTTACCAGAAACATACCTAAACACCAGAGACCTCCCAAACACAAACACAAGCATGCTACACATAATACTTCCTCTGCAGAACACAATACACATAACAGCTCATGCACCAGTGTCTCACTTGTCAAGCTCTTAAGGCAAAACACAAAACCAAACATATTAGTCATAAGTGATTCTATCGTGAGACACACAGATGTCCCTCTCACCAAGCTGCATAAGGAAAAGCTGACTATCAGGTGCCAGGATCCACCATATCACACTTGCACTCAAGTCTCTCAACTCCTGATTATTGACACTGTATAACATTATATTGCTACTTAATGCCTTGTAATAATCCTGTAACATTGCTGTTTAATGCTAATTTATAATGAAAATTGTATAGTATGTTGGAGCTTTTCTCCTCGGGCCTCCGCTGAAAAAGGGCTCTTCAGCTCAGATGGACAATTCCAATCAACAAATGTAAAATAAATACAAATATAAACAAGTCTCTTAACAACAGGTACTGTTAAGACTGTCATGGTCCATGTTGGTGTTAATGAATTGCGATGTACCTCTCTAGACTATATGAAGAGAGACATGACTGAGCTCTCAGACTATGTGTCTCAGGCAGGTATGTCTCTATCTTTAAGCAGCATTTTACCTTCACCTAGGATGATGCCTCAATACAAACAAAAAATGACTGACTTCAATAATTGACTTAGTTACCGGTGCCATTCTAAGGGGATCTGTCAGCCTGGGATGACATGATCGCCAGACCTCGATGCTTTGCCAGAGATCTGTCACTCCTGGGATCTTGGCTACTGGCTAAGGCTCCTGCCACTCTCATAGTGCATTTTTAGGCAGTGTCTCAAGGACAACATTTCTGATGTAAAAACTTAATTGGAAAACAACCTCAAGGTTATGCTGCTAAATGCTAAGAGTCTGACCATGAAGCTGCACTCACTGGAAGGAGTCATCACCTTGGAGGATGCAGACATTTATGCAGTCACGGAGACACTGTTCAAGGCTGTGGAGAGAACTCCAGCCATAGTGGGTTACATCTCCTTCCACACGTTCAGTGAAGGTATAAGAACTAAAGGAGGTGGGGTATCAATATTCATTAAAGATAAATACACCTCCAGATTGATTAAACAGTATGATTCCATGGAGATACGTCAGGTGCAATTAACTGTTGGTAGGACACATATTCAAGGCATTGCCAGTTACAGGACCCCCCTCCATGAATCAGGACACCCGCTCTGCCTATTTGGATCTACTTGAGCCTAACAAGATACATCTGAACACCATGGTTTTGGGTGACTTTAACTACCCATCCATGACTGGGTAAATTACTCATGCTCAATCTCACTTGCCCAAATGTTCCTCAACTTTATTAATTGCAATGCCTTGGACCAGCTAGCTGGCACCCCTACAAGGTGTGCCAACATTCTGGATCTGGTGCTTACCAATATGGGAGACCACTGTAGCACCTCCACTGTGATGTCTTCCTTGGTGAGATCTGACCACAAATCAGTCTCATTTGAATTTACTATCACATCTGACCCCCCCCCCCCTCAGCAGCAACTAAACTTCTCCAAAGCAGATTATAGCCTCTTACAGGATGGTATAAATAACTTAACTGCACCTCCCCCCTCAGAAGGAACTGGCAAATATGCATAGTTCTATACCAGTGCTTTAAACAAATACCTGTATAACTTCATTGACTCGGCCATACCTGATAGGACCAAAACAAGCTCCTCAAGGTACAGCAAACCTGCTTGGTAGACAACTGCCATTAATAGGCTTTACAATAAAGGAAGACATTGCTGTCTAAGAGTAAGAGGGAGTGAGCCCTAAATTGGAAACACTCCCTCCTCAGCTTAAACAAGCAAATAAGAATTCTTGTGAAGTCCTCCAAAGCAAACTATGAATCCAAATTGGCTTACTCAACTAAGGACAACCATAAGGCATTCTTTAGTTACATCCATAACCTAAAAGGATAAGGCCCAGATTTTTCCTGAACTGGTAGTTAATGATACCACATATACTGAGCCTGTGGACATAGCTAACCAGTAGCTGACAGGTTCTGTGAAAAATTCAGTCCCCTGTCCCCACCACACATACCTCATGACATCCCTACTACCTGTCCCCTACCTTATATCTCTAAAGAGCAGGTTGTAAATGCCCTCTCTAAGGCCAAAAACACAGCATCTATGGGACCTGATAACATCCTAGACTGAGTTCTATGTGGCTCCAAAAAGAATTAGCAACACCACTGGGTACTCTTTTCAATCATAGTCTAAGCACCAACTTCATCCCGGATGAAAAGAAAATGGCAACCCTTATCCCCTTGCACAAAGGTGGTACTTCCACTGACCCTAGGAACTATAGACTTATTAGCCTGACTACCCTTATCTGCAAGGTCATGGAGTGAATCATCATGGACTTTATCAACAAAGATATATGTAATCTCCAAACACTTGACTCTACTCAGTTTGGATTTGTCAAAGGAAGATCATGCCTGTTAAACCTGGTGGACTGCTGTGAGACAGCCACCAAGGCCCTGGATGAAGGGGAAATCTGTGCATAAAGCATACTTAGACTTAGCCAAAACTTTTAAAATTATCCCCCACTCAGTCATCATTGACAAACTCACCCAGCTAGGTATCAACCCTTATATCATTAGATGGGTCGCTAACTGGCTCACTGATAGAACCAATATAGTCAAAATAGGGGAATACACCTCCAACAGCAGACCTGCAACCAGCGGAGTTCCACAAGGATCAGTTCTGGGACTTCTACTGGTTGGAATCTATTTCTGCAACGTACAAGCAACGAGTAAAGGTTTGGGGCTGGCAACATTTGCTGATGACTGCAAACCCGGAGCGGTCATAAAATCTCCAAATGATGTCAACATCCTACAAGAGGGTCTTACACAAATGATTGGTGCCAAAGTCATGGCCTTAAATTCAATGCAAAAAAATGTATTATCATCCCTTTCGGTAAGAGCAATGTTTCTCTTCTAACTACCTTTTCAATAGCAGCGGCCTTAGTTTTGATCTTCATGTCTCTGCAATGGTAAAAAAGGCATTCTAGACTGCTCATCTCTTAAGTAAGGGCATTGCTTCCAGAAAAAAAAAAGAAGTCATAACCTTCCTGTACTCTTTCCTCATCAGGCCAATAATTGAGAACAACTCCTCTTTTATTATGTACCTTTCCAAGCACCTGCAGCAATTGAAGAGACCACAAAGGTACCTCACAAGGAAAATTCAAGGTCTTCAGCATCTGTGCTATGTGGATCATCTGAAATCACTGTCACTTTATTCTGTTTCATGTAGACTACCCAGAGATGATATCTGCCTTGCATTTAAGGCCATCTCTGACTCTCCTTTATTGAAAATGCTGCACATCTGCAAGTCAAATGGTATACAGGTTACTCACTCTAAAGACTTTAACATGGTATGTGATATTAATAAAACCTGCTGGAGGGACAGATTTGTCTCCAAGAGGTTACCACACCTTTGTAGTCGACTCCCACTTCATGTCAAACAGAGCACCTCATTGGCCCTCTTCAAATGCAGTCAGGAAGATTGGATGGGTAATAGTAAATTAACCCCAGGGGTTCCACCTATGTCCCTCTTGGACAGGGGCAATCGGTGCTGACTGTGGAAATAAGGGTAGAACTGCTAGGTTTGTAAGGGTCCTAGGGCCATTAGCCAAGTAACTTCTATGATCCCATGATCCTATGATCATGTAAACCTAAACCTCCTTTTCTGTTAGGAGGATCAACTTATCCCACTTGACTCTTGCCTTCTTCCCCTCCCAAATAAAATCATTCAACTCTTTATTAATGAAAATCCACAATGTCTCCTCTGGTTGATAAAAGTATGCCTGACCTGTGTATAAAACCAAAGGGACTATGAATATATTTACTGATTGTATCATGCTATCCATATTCATAGGCAAGAGCTTCCAATTTCCCAATTTTTATATTATCTTTTGTTTAGTCTCTTGCCACATATCCTTAGATGCCATAAAGAAATCTTCTTTAATCCATACTCCTATATATGTCGTTTTAGCATGTTCCCATATATATGGGTATTGCTGAACCAGTTCATGTGTGGGGATATAGTTTGTAGCTATAACCTTTATTTCAGTTTCATCAATTTTATATTAAAAACCTGGAACAGTATCAGAACAATCCACAACACTGAGATGTCTTTTTCTGGTTCCATCAAATACAAAATAATGTCATCTGCAAATAAAACTAGCTTTCTTGAAACCCATACCAGTTATATTCTTGAATTTCTAAATTATTTATTTTCTTTGCCAGTGGTTCTAAATATAAAGCAAATAACAAAGGGAAAATAAGACATCCCTTCCTGGTTCTTTTCTTCAGACACAACTTATCAGACAGGAACTCTCCTACTTTGATGTTTGCCTCTGATCCCTCATATATCCTTCTAATTAACATTATTATATCAGGAAGTAAAAATGTCATAAAATCACAGCTTACTCTATTGAATGCAATGCTTCCTCTGCATCAAGACCCATCAATAACAGCAGTATTTTCTTACACTCTGCTTCATGTTGGATAATCATTGTTTTATTTAATATTATCAAATATTTGCCTGTCATCCTCAAAACCATATTGGCCCATATCTGTCAATTTTACCATCACTGTTGCAATTCTTTTAACCATTATAGTTATAAACACTTTTATAATCATGGTTTAAAATTGAAATGGGCCTATATGAAACTAGATCAGATGGGTCTTTACCATCTTTAGGTATTATAGCCATCACAGCTTTATTCGAGGATGTTGTTGACTCCCCTCTTTTTAAAATACTGTTACACAAAGCCTTCCAGAACTTTAGCACTTTCATCCCTCCTAGCTTCTAAACCTCCACCAGAATACCATTTATTCCTGTAGACTTTCTTGCAGATTGATTATACCAATACAATTTTATCTAATCTCCTCGTATCATAACTGTTAGTTGTTGAGCCTCATCTATGTCTAGCCTTGGCATATTTAAGTCTTTCATAAATATTTACATTTGTACTTTTTCTTGATTTTCCCACTGCCGTGCTTTATATAATTTTTCATAAAAATTCCTAAATATCTCTGAATCTCTGGTTATTTTCATGTTATAGGCTCCCTAATTTTAACAACAGCCTTTGCAACTTTCTGTTGCCTAAGTCATTGTATCAAATATTTTTCTGCTCTAGTGTTATTATCAAAAAACAGTTGCTTAACAGCAATCTTTTTAAACTCATGCATATTATCCAGGTACTCCCTTATTTTCTATTTATCATTCTGCAATTGTACCTCTTCTTGTTTTGTGAAATTCCTCTTATTTTGTAATATTTTAACCTTTGTCAGACCTTCTAAACAATTCTTATTACTTCTTAACCAGATCTTTTTTTTCTTTTATTTCTACCCTGTTTTTAAACTCCAGTTTAATTTTATCCAACACACTAGGTATAACTTCTGTAGAACTATCAACCTTCTTTAATAACTCAAGGATAATTTCTACTGGCCATTCTTTAAATTAGTCTCTTTTTAACAGGTAGGTGGGGATTTGACAGTGTCTCATCTTTACCTTGATACCCTGCATTTTTATCTTAGTTATTGGCACATGATCTGAAATTGTTATTGGATGTGTATCAAAGATCTCAATTAAATGCACATGTTCCTGCAAAATGTAATTTCTGTCATGTCTAGCCCAGTTATTATATTTTGGGGACAATATGTAAATTCTCTCTGAGTTCCTATTATTGAATTCAAATCCTTCATACCAAATACTTTCATAAATTTCTTCAGAAATCTACCCTCTTTCATTGTATTTTCCCTTCTAGGTCCCACAGATACATACTCATTGTTGTAAATCAAATTACATCCCCACCTAAAAGTAATATTCCCTCAGCTAATTATTTCTCCCAATTTATAAGCCCCAAAATAGCAGTTCTAGGTGGAATATAAACACATGCCAGCATAATCTTCATCCCTTGCCAGTAGCTTCTTACTACTATAAATGTGCCATTATTATCTTTTTTCTTCTTCTGGCACTATTAGAGCTCCTGTAGAAATTAATATAAGTATTATATTGTCCTGGACATTCTGCAGAATTTCCATCATGAAATCCTTTCTCTGTCAGATTCACATGCTTGTTTTTTTCCATATGCGTTTCTTGTAGCACTGCTACTTGCACTCTGCATTGCTTAATATAATTAAGTATGCTTTCCTTTTTGTCTATACCTGTGAGACCATTCACATTCCAAGATAATACGGAAGGTGTCACCATTATGGTAAGAAGTCATTATTCTCACCTATTATATATGGCAGCTTTTTTAAATGATTATTTCCAGCTTTTGTGATACATGCACCCATTACTATTTGGCAGATGAATCCTTTCTACAGCTGTTTTCTTATCATCTACATTAGGACCTGTGTTATATTTTACAAGACTTTGTTTTGATAAAAAACTTTATATAAAAAAAGCAAACACTACCCCCATAACCTGTTAACTTGATACAAACACACATAACTATATACATCTTCAAATAATGAAGTTTATCCCTCCAATAAGGAACATTCATGCCAAACAGCTGCTATCACAGGCTCTGATTAACCTGAAATTGAGGTTATCCATGCTGAGATGCATGTTTATTTATTTTTATTTATTTATTTTACATTTGTTGTTCGGGAGAGTCCAACTGGAATGCAAGTCCATTTTCAGTGGAGGCCCAGGGAGAAAAGCTCCAATAGAACAATTTTTTTACAAAACATAGTTTTAAGGACAGACTTTTAACATACAATTTCCATAGAAGAGACTTTGACATACATATCAACTAATAGATAGGATACATTTGTTCTCTACA
Organism: Protopterus annectens; assembly: GCF_019279795.1. NCBI lineage: Eukaryota > Metazoa > Chordata > Ceratodontiformes > Protopteridae > Protopterus > Protopterus annectens. The sequence continues at coordinate 898,023,489 of NC_056727.1, read as the reverse complement.
ATATAATATTACATTTTAGAAGATATTCCTAAGTTTTGGATTCCTGTGATAGATTTACTATCAGAGTAAAAGCAGAGAGATGTAGAATACGGGTCAGAGAGAGCAGAGGATGCTTGCTGTAGTTGAGAAGGATAAATTGATTTACTATATGTCTTCACCTGGTTTTAGTTGAGAAGGATAACAAATTGATTTACAATATGTCTTCACCTGGTTTTAGTTGCTTATGGAGAGCTCAACATTGCTGAGGTAGTTTTCCCTAACTCCTGGAGAGATTGGATGAGCAGTAGATTAACAGTCCTAAGTGGGTACAGTACTATGATTGGTTGGCTTAGCAGAGTTACTTAAGTTAGGTGAAGTGTTCTAATGAGACATTAGCCAGGGGGGGATACAGGAGCACAGACAATTATTCAAAAAGTGGGTTTTAACAAGTTTCTTGAACTGTGATGGGGATTTGTTGTCAGTTATGTGAGCAGGAAGGGAATTCCAGGTTTTTGCTATACAGTGGCTGTAGACAGACTTACCAGCTTCATTGTTATATTTGTTTACTTTGAGGAGGTTTTGTGTGCTAGACCTCAGGGACATGGTGGTTGTATAGGGTTGGAAAAGATTTTGTAGGGCTGGGTTGTTTTCAGAGTTATGTATTATTTTGTGGGCTAGTGATAGTTGATTGAGTTAAAGTAGTAGTGGTTATTGCATGTGTTTCTACTTACACCAACTAGTGTCTTTTTTATATTTATCCCCCCTTTTCTATAAAATATGCAAATTATACTGTGAAAAGTTTCATAAAAATACTGTTTAGAAAATAAATTGTTTTAGTCACAGTTAACTTTTCCTTCCTCTTCCCCTTCCCTCACAGTCCTTCTGAACATTAATGACATAAAGTGAGACAAAAGCTTTCCAGTTCCTCACGAGTTTAACAAAATGAACAAAAGTCCACTATTTCTACTTATTCTTATACAACTGTATTTTACAAATGTGATTGATGCTTTGTAGTCTCACATTTATTTACTGATTTCTGTGTTGTTGGTCTTCTTTTTGATCATCTCCATCTTCCAACTCCAGATTCTGATTCGAATATACTGTATTCCTGATTCTTCTGGTCAACCCCTGTGCTTTTCTGTCTCTTAAGCATTTTCCTTTGGTACAGTGGTAAATGTTTCACTGTCAAAATCTCTCCATGTGCTTTATTATCAGAAGAATTTGAAACAGAGTCCCCTTCTGCTTGATGGCTCATTTTTTGTGGTTCAAACTTCTGCATTTCTTCCTTAAACTGTCCTCCATAAAAAACGACTTTGATCCTCCAAGAAAAAATACTCTGAAGATAGTTGGACACAGCAGCTTCAGTCTCACATCTGTCTTTTAACATTCCTTGATTTCTGGAATAAATGTTTCTCTCTTCTGCCTGGGGTACAGTGAATAATCATTTCCCACAAAATTTCTCTGTCTCCAGCTTTTAATACTTTGCCTTTTTGTCACACTTTTGTCAGGATCAATTCTTTCTGCTGGTAGGTTTGCATCTTTACTAATGGAGGTCTTGGATGCTAACAGCTCCTGTCATGGAATACCAGCCTAGTTGCTTATTTGTGCCTGTATAAAATTAATACAGTCTGTTCCTTTTAGTTTCTCTGGCACAACAATAAGTCTCAGATTTCTCAGATTTCCCTAAGTTCTCTTTCCCCTAATTTTTCCATTTATTGAAAAATCTCTTCTTGGACAGTCTTATACTTAGACAGCCTTTTCTTCATTTTGACATCTGATTTTTGCAGTTTTATCAGCTCAACTGAATATCTGTTTAAATCTTTTTCCATTTCCCAGCCTTTCAAGATTTGGGATGATATAGTCCTTCAGTGCTTCATTTATTTTAATCAGATCTGAGCACATTTGACTTATTTTTTTCTCTAGATTACTGGAAACCGTGTCTTGCACCAACAATGGAGGTTGAACTGCTTTTTGCTGAACAGCTGCAGGATTCTTTCCAGTTAGTGTTTTCTCTTCACTTTTTCTAGTTGATTTTATTTCAGTTTCATTTTTGCAGACATACAGGCAGTGTACTTAGTGGCCAGCAACTGAATTTTACTCAGACTTGCAATATCAGTAGCTGTTGTCTCTCAGTTTTGGTTTTCAAATTGCAAGAGCTGAAGTTAAGCTGCTGATCAATGTGCAGTCATCTTGGAAGTATCAAATGACAAAGATTCTTATATTATTATCTCCTCTGTTTTCTAGATGTTTAGTTTTATTAATTAGCTAAGTATTTTGGTTTAGTAAGTAATCTGTTTCTTCTTTTATTCTTTGATCAATACTAGTAAGTACATTCTCCATATCTTTAATTTTGATGTTCTGCTTTTTAGTCACAGAATTTAATATCCCAGTATGTTTTACATAATTGCCATAGAGATTATCCAGTTCACTTTGGAATTTGTCCATTTTTATAGTAAGGTCCTGTATTGAATTTATGACTTGTTGGAAGTCTTTTTTCAGTGATATTTCTCCATATGAAGATTAGAAGTGCTCATCAGTCTACTGAGTCCAGTGTCTATGAGAGGTTATTTTGACAAGACATTCCTCTTTTCTCATAATATTTTCCTGACAAAACTTTAGTGTTCCCTGTTTTGATAATTTATTCCTGGAAGGCATTGCTTTTGAGATGTTCCTGTCATATTTTATTTATTTATTTATTTATTTGAGCTCATTGTAGATTCTGTCACTTAGTGGCCATCTTGTATAGTCTCTAAAACTCTAAATTTTTAACAGCCAGTTTTTAGGTACTTCTTAGAAAACAAAAAACATACACTGCAACTAGCAACTGCAACAGAAATCAAAGCTTCCACTGTGGAGCTCTGTAACTATATTCTAAAAGTTGTGTAAGTACCTTATGGCCTTTAATTCATTCATCCATACATTTACACAGATAGTTTGCTGCCTTAAAAAAGAGGGTGCAATTTTTTTTAATTAGTGCATGAAAATGAAGTAAATACTCAGAAGATTCTACATTCATTTGTGCAGCCCCTACCATGCAGCAACTTGAGGACAGAACACAACAGTCCTTTAGTGAAATTGATGACTGGTTGTCAAACTCTCAGTTCATACTCAGTCCCAACAAAACAAAATTTATGAGCTTTCAACCTACCAAACCAGTTGACTCTTCTCTAACATTCCATATCACATCCAAAAACAACACAAAAATCACATCTGAATCTACTACCAAACTAATTGGAGTTTAATAGATGATAAGCTAAGATTTGACTCTCACATATCAGAAACAAGAAAGTACATCAAAATATGGGTACCCTCTATAGAAATAACACATTTTTAACAGACTCCTCTAGAGTTGCTATTGCGAGAACACACCTCCTGGCAACTTTACTATATTCCTCTCCCATCATTACCAACCTGAGAAAAACTGACTTAGAAAAGTGAAATACTTGCTACAACAAAATTTCTAAGTTTGCCACTAGTTCAGCTTATAGATCTCATCATGGTCTGTCTCTAAAACAACTTTCCTGGCTGGAATTTCCACATCTTCTAACCTATAACCAGTTAATAATGGCCCACAAGCTACTCTATAACTCTGAAAAGATACCAGCTCTTTGATACATATTGCTCCCCTACTCTAACACTCAATCACTTCATTCAACAAATAAATCTTTACTTCAGGTCTCCAAAGCCAATAATTCTGCAGGACAATCCCTTTATTCTAGCTCCATTTCTGAAGTTTGGAACTCTTTACCCCACAATGTCAGATCTGCTAACAACATAACCCAATTTAAGAAGCTACTCAAAATGTATTTATCAGATACATGGCAATGCTCATGCGATACCCCTGGCTGAGCACTTCCATCCATTTCTGATTTCTCCTGTCTCTCAATCTCTGTCTTCCTTATAATCTACTTAATAGCTATTGTCATACACTGTGAATTATTTTTAATGCTAACTTGGATTATCTATTTATACATATTTTTGTTGTTACTTTGATTTCTCTATTAATTTGTACTATACCCAAATGTTCTGCATTATTTTTTATTTATTTTATTTTATTTTATATTTGTTGACCGAGAAAGTCCGACTGGACACAGGTCTATTTTCAGCAGAGGCCCAGGGAGAAAAGCTCCACTTAAAAAACAATCTAACAAATAACAATTTTATGAATTACAACACTTTCTCCTAAATGCATATAATATTATACAAGAACATATTTTACATTACTTCACAGATATATGTATAGATACAATTATTGTATTCCAGAAGCATAAAACTTGCATGTAGGTAAATGTTTCACTGTCTTCAGAGATGAATAAGTAAATACGAACAGAACATCGTTAGTTAATAATTAATATACAGAGGTTAGGCAGTATTAGGTGATCCTTGGAAGAATCATTGTATCACTGCAAATGTAGTGGATTAGCCTGGGGAGTCACATGGGCATAGCCAGTTGTTAAAGTAGTGGGTTTTGAGTAGTTTTTTAAATTGTGGAGCAGAACCTGTAGAAGTTATATGTTCTGAAAGTGAGTTCCAGACTTTTGCTATAAAGCAAGCAAAGAGATTTGCCAGCCTCATTCCTATGTTTGATGACATTTATGTGATTTCGGTCTGCTGACCTTAAGGCTCGGGTGGTGTAGGGTTGTATTAGATCTTGTAAAATGGGGATTTTATTTTGGAGGTAATATAGTTTGTGGACTTTGGAGAGTTGAGTGGTAAGAAGTAATTGAGGCAGCTCAAGCCAGTTGAGCTGTTTGAGGGAAAGACATTGGTGGGCTCTATTAGAGGCACCTGTGGCAAATTTGGAAATCTTGTTGTAGCAAGATGCCATTTTGCTTTGTTCGCTGTGGCAAAGATTAGTCAGGACTGGTGAGGCATACAGTAGGGTGGATAATAGGTGGGTTCTGGCAATGGTGGCTTTGGTATAATTGGTCATGAATTGCTTATTCCTGTACAAGAGACCTAGCTTTTTGTGAACTTTTTTGATTGTTTGGGCTATGTGTATATCAAATTTGAGTTTTTTATCGATTACTACTCCTAGGAGTGTAGTGTGTGCTGTTGGGGTGATTGAGGTATTGTCCTTGGAGTTAATTATGAAGTCATTCAGTGCAGGATCTACCTGGGCTGAAGAGAATTAGTTTTGTTTTTTTGGGATTGAGTAAAAGTTTTATGGTAGAAAACTATACATCAGCCAGATTGAAGCTGTGTTGTGTTATTGTTTGTAGCTTGCTTAAGCTAGGGGCAGCACAAATTATAGTAGTGTCATCAGCATATTGCACTATAGAGGCAGAAGGAGAGGAAGCAGCTATCTGATTTGTAAATATGGAGAATAGTAAGGGACCAAGAATGGAGCCTTGAGGGACTCCAATAGATACAGGTAGAAGGGAGGATAGTTGGTCCTGCCATAGAACTGCTTGCTGTCAGTTTGATAAATAGCTGCTGAACCATGATATAGTGAGGGAGTTTAGGTTGAGGGTAGATAGTGTTTTGAGAAGCATACTGTGGTTGTCCATTTCAAAGGCCTTGGATAAGTCTAAGAAAACAGAGGATACAAAAAGTTTGTTGTTTCTGTGGGTGTTGATTATGTTGGTATAGGATAATAGGGCTATTATGGTACTATGGGAGGGACACAATCCATGTTGTGATGCTGATATAAGGTTATTTTCTAGAAGGTATTGCATTAGTTGTGTATGTACTACTCTTTCAAGTATTTTTGATAGGGGTGATAAAATTGCAATTGGCCGGTAGTTGGTGAGCTCAAGGGAGTTTCCACCTTTGTGGAGTGGAATAATATGAGATCTTTTCCAGAGGTTAGGTACTTTAGCTTCAGATATGGATCTGTTAATGAGGACAGACACAGGGTAATATATGGCATCAGCTGATAATTGAAGGAAATCAGCGGGAAGTTTATCAGCAGCCAGTGTGGTAGGTATCAATTTCTTGAGGAGTTTAGTAATGAGTTGTGTGGGTGCTGGGGAGAAGGAGAAGCGTGGGGGAGGTTGTTGTGTAATGGGGTACTAGGGGTTGGTGAAGGAGTGGGAATGGTGGTGCTATTTAGGGTGTTGGATAAGGCTAGGACTGTTTCGGTGAAGAATTTGTTGAATTGGGTAGGGATGTCCTCAGCGTCGGTTGGTACTATGGGTGTGGGAGTGCTGATTTTACCTGGGTGCAGTAATCTATTTATTGAGGACCAGAATTTCAGAGGGTTGTGTGTGTGTCTTGCGAGGTTTTATAGTAATTGGTTTTATTGAGTTTTATAAGTTTTTTGGTCTTGTTCTGGAGTGCTAAGAAGATTTGTTTTGTGGTGCTGGTTTTACGTTTATGAAATTGAGCCCAGGCTCTATCTCCATCTTTCATTATGGTTCTGGTTTCTTTTGTTAGCCAAGGGGCATAGTTAGTTTTAACTCTGATGGTACAGGCTGGTGCATGACGGTTTAGGATTTTGAGAAAGGTTGAGTTAAAGTAGTCTACTGCCTCATCTAGGGGTAGGTGTTTAAGGGGAGACCAGTCACAGTGTTTTAGTTCATTGTTTAGGTCCTTGGTTTTGAAGTTTTTTTTGTTGTTAACTATTCTGAGGATGGGTTGGTTATAGTGTTGGGATTTATTTCTAATAAGTAGGTTGGTTGGTGGTCGCTTAAATTGTTAGGTAAGCAGCCTGCCTGGTTTGCCAAGGTGTGGTCAGACAGAAGTATCCAATCTAAGATGGATTGTCATTTGGTTTTCTTATCAACTCTTGTGGGGGTATCTATGACTTGGGTAAACCCATGTAAGTTAATGTGGATAGAGGGATTGTACTTGGTACTGTCAGACCAGTCAATATTAAAATTCCCTAGGAGTATGGTCTCATGAGGATGGGAGATAGTCATCCAATGTATCAGGTTCTCCATAGTGTCAGTATTGTTTCCTGGGGGGATATAGACACCTGTTATGACTGTGTTTGCTAGACTTTAGTTTTAATTTAGCAAGAATGAGTTCTATGTCATTGAAATCTTGGGAGTTGTAGTTAAGCTGTTCTACTGTGAGATTATTTTGAAACAGAATGGCTGCAGCTCCTCCTTTTTTCCTTGCCTATCTTTCCATATAATATTGTAACCAGGGCGTGTGATCTCATTATCATGGTGTTCTGGTCTAAGCCAAGTTTCTGTAAGTATTGCTAAATCTGGTTTGTATAATGCCAATAGTGCATGGAGGTCCTGAACTTTGTTAAGTATAGTTCTTACATTAATGATTAAGAGCAGAAGAGAGGAGGTTGGTCTGTTATAAAGAGGATTTGTTTGGGTTAGGTCTGGGTGGAGTGAAGTAATGGGTCTTGGATTGGGGTGTATGTCTCCACAGCAAGAGAGTTTTAGAGTTAGGTATAGGTAGAGCTTAAGTAGTTTTTGTAGTATTTTATTTTGTTTCTGGGATAAGTATTGGTTAATTTTGTTTGTTGGTTTATAATTAACATAGGGGTGGAGTTGAGTTGGGCTAAGGTCAAATGGAGGCATAGGGAAGTGTGTTAGCTTTAGTGTATTGGCTGTGGTTTCTGTTTGCCACTGAGTTGGATAGGTGAGATGAAGTTGTGTGTGGTAGGATGTAAGGACATATAACCAGAGAAGAACCAAAGAAGTTAATGTATAGAAAGCTTCATTTAAGTGTAGAAGAGCCATTGTATTAGTTTGTTTCTTCCCCTTTTATGTTACTTTTTGTAGTGGGACAGCAGTGGTGAGTGATAGTAGGAGGTGTTACGTGGGTGGTAGAGGAGCAGTTAATGGTATTAGTGAAAAGGGTGTGGTGTGGTATGTGTGAGTGAAGATTGAGGGTGTGGTTAACAAACCAAAGTTATTTATATTAACAGTTTCCACTCAAAAGTTGTCATACATATATAATAGAAGGAACCCACTTAGACAATATTGAACAGCATCAACCCTGTAATTTATAACCATTCGTGTTAGTTCAAGAAAGTAGAAAACGCTAGCTGACAAAGAACGTTAAATCAATATGTCCCTTCAACTTCCAACGAACCTGGTGCCAGCCTCAACTTATAACCAACTCAGGAGAATGCACCACAATAATATGAGTCAAAAATACACAGTTAAAGAATCATGAAAACAAAAACTAAACAAAGTCTCTGTGGATATAATAAGTTTGGTCTCAATAAACAAATGACAGCCTTCGCTTCTTCACCCCTCTGAAAGACATCCAGCAAAAGGTACAACAGTTACTACCAGTTAGCCCCAAAGCAAACATGGTATATGTTCAATAAATGTCACAAATGAGCCTAGTTTGTTGATCGCTTGTACCTTAGTAAATCCACGACGGCTTTTGCTTCTTCGCCACAGACACTGGAAAAATGGTTGAATGATGTTAGATGTGGTTTTTATTACAGACTTTTATTGGAAAAAAATATTCACTTCTTTGCTGATGATATTTTAATGCACTTGGCAGGTTAGAGAAGTCAGTGTGGTACTTGAAAGAATTCCTTATCACCGCTGGAACTAGATGCAGCAGGGGTAGAAGAAAAGTCTTGCACTGGCATCTCACAAAACCATAATAACAGCACAAGTAAAAGAAGGCGGTGTTTACTCTGATTAGTTCAAACCATCCTGCCTTTTATGTTCCTTTCTCTGTGGCTCAATGTGTTAGTGCAGGCAGTGCTTACCAAAAGCAAAACTAATGCGGGGCTCAGATACAGGTTGCAGATTGTTTTAAGTGTGTTGCTCCTTTTTTTTGCCTTCCATCACTGCTGTAGAAGTTCTAGTTTAGTTACTGCATTATATCCATGCCTGCTAAACAATTTCAACAGTTCCTCTAAAATGAGTGGGTGGTTCATGTAATAAAGTTATGTTTTGAATACAAAATATAAATGTCTGTCTACACCCCAACCCAATCCTGTCTTGTCCTCCTTGAGGCTGGACTCTGGAGGCACTTGTGAATGAGGACTTAGCTAGGCTTGTGATTATCAGCAGTACTTAGCCATGAACAACGGCTTCCCACAGCAGTGCACTTCCGTTGGTCAGTACTAACACAGAACACAGTTTCTTCTTATGATTTATTTCAGAAAATGTTTATTAAATAGTTTTCAAATCATAGCACTTTATTTTAGAATTACTCGGTAAGGCCTACCGGAGCAGTAACTATTCTCGAGAAGGCAATCTGAATAGCGTCCGATTAAGGGTCTTCTTCTGTCACTCACTTTGAAATACAAACTTAAGTGAAAAAAAATGAAACTGTAAAGTAAAACGTAGAAGGAATTAGCAAGTCATAGTTTAACCAGTTGGGTTAATCGATCAGTTGATTTCCTTTAGGTAATACAGGAAAATGCAAATGGGCTCAGCAGCGTACATTTTTTAAAGTTGTTGTCATATAGGCAGCAGTCACCAGTATCACAGAACAGAATTTGACCCTATATTTAGACATCAAAGTTTTGCCAATGTCAATGCAGAAAAAAATGTTAGTTTACTTAAGATCCGAGAGCTCTGTAATTAGCCCGTAGACGACATCTGTTGCATCCTCCTGTGTGATTTCATACCGTTCCTGTCTATGGTACCAAAAGAGCAGTAATTGAAAGAGCGTTTCAGTGCTAGTAGTACCATTTGGAAGTCCAGGAGCTAGCTTTCTCTGCCAATAAATAGAAGAGCATGCCAATATTTATAGCTTTTATCCTCAAAGTCAGCCGCTGGCAAGCAGAATGTAATTGCTGAAGAGCACTTGTGTCCTGGTGGGAGACTAGAAATTGTACAAATTTCACATGTGCATTTATTTGAATATTTAAGTTTGTTTACACTTCTTTTTAATTTAATAAGTCTGTGTTACATATCTCTATGCTGTATTTTCTTTATGTGGAGCTTTTCTTCCCGGGCCTTCACTGAAAATGGGCTTTGCCCAGTTGGACTTTCCCTGTAAACAAATGTAAAATAAATAAAATAAAATAAATAAAATCTTCTAATTCTTTAGCCCTACAGAAAGCTCTGCACTGACTTTTTGCCCAAAAACTTGAAAAATATGTCAATTTTATTTGAATGAAGAATGCATCACAATGCATTTTATTACATCATAACATGTGCAAAGCCAACACTTGTATAAAATAAAATCTTAAGATGGCAGCAAAATATACGGCACTGTTTATGAATATGAATTAGCCAAAAATGAAGAAATACTGCATCATATACAGAACTGAATAAAGCAGTCCTTCAAAAAGAAAAGTAAATAAAACATTAATTTTAATGAAATGGCTCAGCGGTTCTCCTAAGCTCAATGGCTGCATAGTTTCCAGTTAGCTATGAAATGTGCATTCATAAGGAACCTGGTCTTGCATTATTTACTTTCAATCACAGTGACATATCACTGTTAAAACAATAGGAGATGATGGAGTTTATTTTATTTACTATTGCAAAACTTCATAGGTAGTTACTAGGCATGCAGTGCACAAAATCATTAAAAATTCTATCCCAAATTGCCGCAAAGCACTCTCTGCTTAAGTGACTTGCTCAAAGTCACACAGTAGGCAAATGAAGACTGAGAGAATCAAACCCTGTAAACCAGGAAGAAACTTAATTCTGAATCCTCAGTGATAAGTGCTTACTACCAGAAAGCATACCATACCAGATGGGACTTGAACCCATAATCCCTCGTTTAAGAGGTCAACTCTTTATCCATTAGGGCACTGATACCTTTAAAGCATTTCAAGAAAATTTGTTTGTGCCTTTCGGCTTTTCCCGGTTAGGGGTCGCCACAGCGGAAACTCTGGTCCACTAATGATTGGCAGTAAAGCATTTCAAGAAAATATCCAAGCAAAAGAGCAACCAGTCAACACGGCAGAATCCAATGAAGTCACGGTTCCAAAATTTAATAAATCAGGAATGAGACAAGCACTTTCACACCTATCCAGGTGCTTCTTCATTCTTTAAACATGAAAACTTTTTTTTAAAAATGGGAATTTTTAAGACATGATATTATTTTGGTGCTTACCACTTTAAATACTTTTGGCGGCATTTGCTCACTACATTGTAGTGGATTTCCTGTTTTAAATAGCGGGTTTGACACTTATTTGGTTATAGTGTTATAGCTATTTTCAGGTCCATTTTATTACATTTTATTCTGAAGAAGTCTACAGTTGTGATAGATGAAAGCACTTAATTTTAAATTTTACTTTGTTTTAATAATAAAGTGAGTACTGGTATCTACTTTGCTGTTCTGATCATTTTCTTTGGAATTTATTAAAGAATGACCAAAAACTGAGATGTGTTTATTCTTGCTTGGCAAGGTAGCTGTGAAACTTCATGTGTGACCTATTACAGGGATATTTTCAGAAGATGCGATGTCCAAAACATAAATCCTGCCACTAATCTGTACAGGTATTATTACAAGGCACAAACAGGTCGTAATACCCTGGACATATGTGCCCTAGCTGTCAGGAGTGCATTCAAAGCTTTATTCGGGAAAGTCATGTGATAATACAAAACAGGGTATCAGACAGCAAAACCACACCTTATATCAACTGCTAAATCATTGTTAAGGATCTTGAAATATCATGATTTCATTTACCAGACCATATCCAACTTCAGAACATAGCTCTAAACCTCTGAGCACAAAAAATATGGATAAAGCCAAAAGTAATGTAGGCAAAAAGGCTGGAAAATATGGACAGATTTTAAATATTGCTCTTATAAACTTAGAAAGTTGCTAGTATAATAGGTCTTGTGTTACCATACATTTTCTTAAGGATATGAATTCTGAAACTCAAATGGCGTCATTATTTAGTGAATTCAATCCTCACTGATTTGCCACAAAAATTAAGGAACTCACACATTTTATGAGGAACAGACTAAAACTGTGAGGCAAAAATCTGAACATTCTGCAAAAAATATGGACAGCTGAGAGGTATGCCCCAGAACAAGAGGGATTTGGAACAGATGCTTACAGAAGATGCAACATGAAAGAGAAAATGAAGCCTGGAAGAGAAAATGTTATGTTAAAATGGTGCATACTCAAAAAAGAAGTACAGCTGCAAAAAAGAATGTCTAAGGGAATCCAAACACACTGCATGTCAGAAAAAGTACAATGTCAAAATTAAATTCTTTCTTCTTACCTGCAACTGAAACTAATGTAAGGAAAAACTCTCCTTTGTCAGATGCAAATGAAGAGGTACCTCAGGCATTCATTATTGTTGGTGACAATTAACTGATCTTAACAAGACACTTGTACTTATCATGTAAGGTTGTAAAAGCAGATGGGACCAGTACAGATGCCAGTTGTAGGGTAAAGTTAATGAAGTTTTTTGCTGCTGCTTTTAGTCAGGTGGACATAGTCTTGGTTGACTAATTAATTAAGGTAATGACTCTGATCTGGTACTCTGTACAATGAGAGAGCATATATTGAAACCAAAGCTCCCTGGTAAGAACACTACTCCTCTTTGACATGAGGCTTCTTCCATATATCAGAACCTTATGCCTTTCATCAGAAGTATCCTATTGTTTCTGCAGGATCAGCAGAAGCTGCTGAAGGCATGCGTTGGGCATTCCACCAATACGCTAACGTGACAGCCTTCTGAAGGCAATTATGTTCAACATGCTTGTGCCCATATTCCAGTGTTTGACTGGGAATATGAGGGGCAGCCATTTTAACATGCTGGACTGCTTTCTATCCTTCCTTGGATAGTTATTTACAGAATTATATTCCCTGAAGACATTGTTCTCAGTGTTGGCAGATGTCAGTGTGACCAGCCTGTCAAATGTTTCATGTAATTTGCTGGGAGGGAGCAAGGCCAAAGCAGGCAACATCCTAAATTGTGTTATCAAACCTAGATAGGTTCCACAGTCAGGTGTCAGGAGGTGCCTCTGTATTTGCTTGCATAATATCTGCCAGAGATAAAAGAGATTTTAATATGGTGTCAGAGATATGCTTCTGGGCAGGCATTAGGGCACCCCTCTAAAAATATTTATTTTTATTTCTATTTAACATTTGTTTACCGGAATGGTCTGATGGGTCTATGTCATAACAACAAAAAATTAAAATTTCGAGTGCTGGAAACACCAAAAATCCATAATATAGAAAACTTTATTGTGGGGGGCTGTGCCCCCCACCCCCCCTGCTAGTTATATATACCAACTCCAAGATCACACTACAGTGAGGAAAGGGCAAATTTCCTGATCATCACTGTTTTGCGATCTCACAAAACACACATCAGTATACTACATTTTCGATGTTTCCAGCACTCCAGATTTTAATTTTTCATTCATCTGACAGGGACCTTGGTCCAAGTGGGACAGTACCCATTTTCAGTGGAGGCCCAGGGAGAAAAGCTCCAGTCTAAGCTTACATACAAAGTCATCACATCAAGTAATAAAACTTATAGACAAAAAAAATGAGTGTTAACACATTTACAGGATAAAAATTTAAATATATATATATATATATATATATACATAGTATCAAATAGAACAAAATTTAAAAAACTTGAATACAGACAAATATATGGTTGAATTTATATATGTTGAGGGACATAAAATTAATTAGGAAGTTAAGTATGGAGAATCACTTAGGCAAAGTAGTGCATAGTTAGTAATATATCAGGATGTACATTAGTCTGAGCTATGTTCCTCACTCTAAGCTACTTAGTCTTAGCTGTATCCCTCACTCTAGGCCAAGTCCATAAATTGCCAGACACGACTGTTGTCAGCAATGCTCTTTTTCCCCATCAAGCAGTATATGACAGGTGCCATCAAGATGTTGCTGTCTACACACTGTGACTGTGATTAAAATGGTGCCATCTCCAGCTGCAATCATGGAGGTACACTGTCCTGCTGCTTGTCCTAGCATCTTTGCTTGTCACAACTCCACAAATTCCTGCAAGCTTTTTTTTTCTTATAGTGACACAGTACTTGTGGCATGCCTGTTGTGACCTACAGGTATGAGCTGTAACCTGCTTTAGAAACATTGATTTCCATGTCATTATGCACTCATTAGATTGCTTCCATGTCATTATACACTCCTTAGACTGCTTTCATGTCATTATACACTCATTTGATTGCTTCCATGTAATTATGCACTCATTGGACTGCATGGCTTAATTTGCATGTTGTTATATGGCCATTTGCATGCTCCTATTCCACTGCTGTTTTACTCACTTTTCAATAGCGCTGCCTGGTACTACAACTTGCAAACTGTCTGCATGTGACTGCTTCTCACACAACAGTGAGCTGAGCAATATGCAAGCTGACTAGTAATAATACAGATGGAAAGTAGGAACATTTTGTCATTGCAGTGATTTCTGATTTTTCTAAACAGCTGTGTTACTATGGCATTTATTTAAATAAGGAAAATGTTTTAATTCCCACTTTGTGGGTAGAGGGGTGATCCCCCTACAAATATGATTTGTGATTTGTGTGTATTATTTGATATTAAATATTCTACTGTTTTATTTTATTGATGTAGATGTTTATTTAGATGTTGCAGAATGGGATTTTCCTCCCTTCAGTGTTTCATTGTTGATCCATTTTCTATAAAAATGATATGGAGAGTACCTAACCCCATAAAATTAGAAAAGAAAACATTATTCCACTATATAAAACAAAATGCACATTTTGTGGTACTGGATAGGATCCTACTGGAGTTTCTAAAAAGTGTAAGGCACAACGCAAAAATCACCATATAACAAATCAATTCAAAGTAACAACAGATCTGCAATTTCCAAACAGGTTTTGATAGTGCCTTTCATTAAAAATGGACCTGAACCAACCCAACAATTTGTAAACTAAGAAGCTGAACCTGTATCTTATTTGTAAGCCCTGGCAAGAATAATTCCTCCCCTAATCATAAAGGAAATATGCTGGCTTGTCTTACTGGATCAAGCTCAGTACAGATGCTGGTTTCTGCCTTTTTTGAACAGGTTCAAGAAACTGTGGGTTAGAGGTGAAAAACAGTATAATATTCAAGCATTCTAGTTTGTTAAAATGTAGTATTTAGTGATTTCAAGTCCTCAATGTTGTAACTGGGTTTATGATTGATTTTATGTAAGAAGGCAACTTAAACTATCCCCAAAGCTGCAAACAATCCAGATTCACAAGTTTTGTTCCACTTAGCTCAGCTGCAGGGTCACTGATGTGCAGTATAATAATACTAAGTAGCAGGCCACTCACTCATGCCATGCATTTGGTGACAGGGAGCTGGTTATTCAAACTGTGCCAGGAGTGCATAACATGTCATGACTCATGGATTTGACTGTGATTATTAACACCCTGAAATGGAGCTATTTAAAAAATGTCTCTTACCTTTTTTAATAATGATGTTGTATAAACTGTCATAAATTGATTCTGCTATATTTTCCTTTTGAGGATTGGCAGACTAACTCTTACACATTGTTTTCTATGTCTATGATCATGTATGCAGGTACACATAGTTAATAAATATAGGACTTCTACTATCTATTTCACTAAAAATGTAGCTTTACATCTATGGCACATTTCATTTTAATTATTCTACTCAGGTTTGAAGAGCCAAATAATTTTTTTGTGACTTTTTCTGTGGGCCTCCTCCTTTTACCCATGTAGGTAGATTCATTTTATGAATGTTTATAGACGATGCCAGGGGAAGGCTTTTATTTGTTGGTATTTTGTTCCTGAAATCAGATTATGTAAATGGGCTTTGATGCTGGCCATACCTCTCAACTTCTTAATACAAGAAATTTAGACAAAGCCTAAAATAATGGAGGGACACATGCCCCAAAACAAGGATAGATTTTAAATCCATCCATCTGCCCACAACCCCTTTTCCCATTTTTACACATGTTTGGGGTGTCACTTAAATAGTGGCAATCATCTAGAGTCACAATTCACATGCTGGGTGGCTAGCCCTGCCATGGCTGCTCTTCTATATCACACACATGCACAAACGCAGAATCACACCTATTTAGAGTGTCTGATCCACCTACTGAGTGTCTGAATGTGAAGGACATGCAGAGTCTGCACAGATTTTTAAATATTACTCCTATAAACTTAGAAAGTTGCTAGAATAACATGATTTTTGTTAGCATGCATTTTCTGAAGGATATGAAGTCTGAAACTCAAATGTGTGTCATTATTTAGTGACTTCAATCCTCAGTGTTTTGCCAGAAAACCACTAATTTCATGAGAAATAGTTCATAAACTAGAGTCAAAAATCTGAACATTCTGCAAGAATCTGGACAGTTGAGAGGTATGTAATGCAGGCAGGTGTAGCTTACCATCAATAAACAATTCAGAATTTTGGTAATCAGATTTTGGAATCTTGCAGTTTTGTTTTAGATGTGGAGTATTTTTTTTCACTGACTCAAAACTAAAACATTTGGGTGACAAAATATACTGATGACTGCAAAACAAATTTATAGTCAAAAAGTATAGCAATATATTATATAATATAATATTGTCTAGCAGTCAGCTCAGAAGACTATGAGTTGTTAATGAACATAATCCTATTGTCCAAGGTTTGACTACCCCATCATCTTGCTGTGTGACTGTGTTGTTGTTGTTGGTGTTGTTGTGTCTTTCGGCTTTTCCCGGTTAGGGGTCGCCACAGCAGAACTCCAGTCCTCTAATGATTGGCAGTAGATTTTTACGTGCCGAGTTGCCGGCCCTGACGCACAACCTTCAACGAAGGTACGCCCATTCATGCATGTCTCCACACATCTTGCTGTGTGACTGTGAAAGTTACTTAATATAGCAATAACCCACTCCTGGGTGTGGGTAATGCGGGATTTACCCACGGTTGGCGTGGTTTGGTCCGGAGGGCGAAGCCCGAGGGACCAAACAAAGACAACCATGGGTAAATCCCGCATTACCCACACCCAAAAGTGGGTTATTGCTATTATATTATGACATTATTTAAGAAAAGAAATAATTACTTTTCTTAAATAATGGCATTGTATAATGCCTCTTTGCTGCCCTTCCGCAGCTGTCTGGTATCATGGCAGTTCTGATGTACTGCGCATGCCTCGCAGTACATCAGAGCTGTGGCCAAAAGCAACGGAGAAAGCAAGATCTCCATTGCTTTTTACTGTTCGCTATGTTAAATGGGTTTAACATGCGAGACAGCTTTAAAATAAGCAACGGAGATGTCCGTTGCTTATTTTAAAGCTGTCTCGCCATGTTAAACCCATTTAACATAGCTAACAGTAGTAACGGAGATCTTGCTTTCTCCGCTGCTTTTAAACCTGTCTCACTATGTTAAATGGGTTTAACATAGTGAGACAGCTTTAAAATAAGCAACGGAGATCTCCGTTGCTTATTTTAAAGCTGTCTCGCTATGTTAAACCCATTTAACATAGCGAGACATGTTTAAAAAAAATGCAACGGAGAAAGCAAGATCTCCGTTGCTTTTTACACACTGTGTCGCTATGTTAAAGGAGTTTAACATAGCGAGACAGCTTTAAAAAAAGCAACGGAGATCTCCGTTGCTTTTTTTAAACCTGTGTCGCTATGTTAAACTTTTTTAACATAGCGAGACAGTGTTTTCAGAGACTTATACTAATGGAAAAAGTCGGGGCGACCGGTGGACCTTTTTCCATTAGTATAAGTCGATTTACAACGTGCACGCAGGCCAATCAGCGTGCACGTTTTGGAATATTAATGGGGGGGTCATGGCATAATCAGGCAGTGCTCTTGGTCGGAATCTAAAAAAAGTCCATGTGGATCACTGCTTTATTCTGTTTACCAAATGGAGTTTAAAGATTACTTAATGAGCTTAAAGAGTATTGCTTAAAATGTATTCTTTTCAGTAAGACAATGAGAGCTATCAAAATACACACATGCAGTTTTTTCTGGACCTCACAAAGACTCAGGAAAGTTCCTTTTTGCATTTTATTACTGCACTTTAAGTCATTTGTTTAAAATGCTTTTTATCTGTGCTTTATTTTTTTGTCTGGTTTCAGTCTGAACTGGCCTAGTGTAGCTATAGCGCTGTTCTGCTGCTTTTAAATGCTTTTTTTAGCTGAGTTTCACATAACTGTTTTCATTAGTTCACTTGTCTTTTTCTGGCTTGTTATATACTGCTTTCAGCTGCTTTCCTTGCTGTCTTTCCTGTAAGATGGCTAAGAATTGGGCCTTGTGTGTAACACTGAGAAGCTTACAAGTGTTTCTGGACATTACAAAGACTCAGGGAAGTTCATTATTTTGCATTGTATTGCTACATTTAATGCCATTTGCTGCTCTGCTGATTTTAAACTGCTTTTTTTCTGAGTTTCACTTATTTTTCTCTGTTCAACTTTTGTTTGGTTTAGTCTGTTCTGGTCTCGGGTGGTTTCAGTGCTGTTCTGCTGATTTTAAACTGCTTTTTTGCGAGTTTCAGTTAGTTTCATCTATTCATCTTTTGTTTAGTAACAGCCTGTTTTAGCCTAGTGTGAGCAACATCCTGGAGGGAGTAGTGATTGCTTTAGTGGGAGTAGTTTAATTGCTATTGTTCCTATGTACCTGCACACTATTGGGTTTATTTTACGGTTGCTTTTCATTGGTTTTCTTGTTTCCTGGCTTGGTATATAGTGTGCTCAGCCGTGTTGAGTGCACTGTCACTGTTGCTACAGCTGAACAGCAGCTGGCTTGTGCAACTCAAAAATTTCCATATAGTTAGTATTACTTTTACATATGACTTACATTGTGTGGGCACCAGGTCTGAGTGTGCTCTAGACCAAGACAAATTATGCTGAATTGTTCAGGGTTGTGAGTTAAATGATCTGGTATACCAGCTCTTAAACATGAATCTTACTGCAAAAAAGCAGCTGTGAATACCTCTTTAGTCCAATTTACTTCCCAACAGGGCCCTTTTCACAGTTCAGCACTGGACATCATGGAGTGGCAGCAGATTCCCCCTTCTGTTGCCAGCCTTCTAACACTTGGTATCCTAAGGCTGCATAAAAACTGTATCATACTTACTGATCATGAAATTCTACTTATTCTTGTAGATCCCATATGTGACAGGTGCAAATACTTAATCATCTGAAGGTGTCATCTTCATAGTCCATTACTTTCAGGTAGCATAGCACCGACACCCCCTAACTTATGCAAATACAACAGCATTATGCTAACAATACAAAACTGTCTTATGCTAATGCTGTCAAAAATCTTTACCCAAGCTCTGAGAACTCAAGAGAAGGCATCAGGATAAATCCCTTAATACATCTACTTTGCAATCCTCAACATCATCACTAATATTGACATGCCACCAACATGTCACCAACAGCAAACCATTTTGTCTGGTATATATAATTCTGCTACTGGAGGCATACTAGTTACCGGTAACTCTGTTGTTAGACATACAGGCTCAATAACCACTAGGCTAGACAAGGACATGGTTACAGCAATGTCCTTCTCAGGAGCCAAGATCATTGGCAAAACTAGGTCCGTAAAACCTTCTCCTCTAAAAAATATGACAAAGATATGATAGTTGTCAATGTTGAGGTAATGGTCTATCACACAAACCCCTCAAGGCCACGCAGAAGGCCATTTTTGAGCTTACCACACTTGTTTCAGCTTGGGGTAAGACACTGGTTCTGAATGGAATCCTTCTTTCACCTAGTATGATGCCTAAATTCAAGAAAAAGATAATTGAGTTCAATAACTGGCTAAGTTGCTGGTGCCATCCCGGGGGGGATTCATTATGTATCATTCTGTAATGAAATAATTGACAGTCCAACAGAGTGGAGAAAGTCTTTGCTACCATTTTTTGGCAGAGTTCATCTACTGAACATTCTAACCTGGTAAACACCACAATTCCCAAACTAAGTGATATCCTAGTGGCTCTACTCACTTATTTTATTGCAGACATGCTCTGAACTTCTCGACTGATGACATGTGTTGGGAAGCTGGTCTCTTATTAGCTCATTGCTTCACTATGGATAAATAGATGACAAAATGGAAATTAGAATGGTCATCAGTCAAAGGAGATCAATCATTCCAACTGAGGTGCGAGTCCTCCATTTGTGCTCTATGTCAATAGCATCTACTGAGGGCCATACCACAGATTATTAAGGGCCACATCTGGTCCTAAGCCCAGTAGTTTAAGATCAATACTGTAATGCAAATTATTTTTTTAGTTCTTAATACATTTTTAACAACACATTCAAATCTCTCTGATTATGTGTACTATATCTGCATACCCTTCAACTTCTTTGCTCAAGATTTCTGAACAAAGCCAAAAATAATGAGGGCGCAATGGCCCCAAATCAGAGACAGTTTTTAAATATTACTCCAATTCACTTAAAAACTTAAAACAATGGGCCGGATTCACGAAGGCTTGCATGGAGTCATAGAGTAGAGTAAGACTCCATGCAGCCAACATATCCGCCGAGCGATCCAGGAACAGCCGGTAGGGGCGTGCAACTGAGCTCTCCAAACTAGTCCTATACGGACAGGGCTGGGATATGCAAATTACCTCAATTGCAGGCAAAAGCCATGCAAATTAGGTAAATTTGAGATCCAGGAAACCCGAACCTGTCCGAGTAAGAGTAGTGTTATTTGCAGAAATGTACTCAGTTGATAACTGAGTACGGTTCTGCAAATAGCAAAACGGAGCCGTGTCAGCTGGAAAAAAAAGCATGCATTCACAGGAGGAAGCTTGCCAATGGCCAAAAATATGGCCATTGGCAACAGGAAGTGATGCAAATTAAAAATAAAATAACTTTTTTTTTATCCCGATCACCGGGATTTAACCGTAGTGCAGCACCGCACAAACGCGCTGCGCCCTAAAAAGCAGAAAATTAATAATTAAGATCCACAAATGTGGATTTTATAGCTAAAATGAATTTACAATGCAAGGGAATGGCAGGCTGAAGACAACATGGCCACTGAGTAGAGGTTGCTAAGGGGGGAAGCACAGTCTAAGAGATGTAACTAAGCATTAGTAGGCAATCCTATGCAAATGAGACTTAGGATAGTGAATTGCAAGTTTACATAGCAAATGAGCACAGTCAGTGGAGTGTAGGAGTAGGATAAGGGGAGTAACAGAGTAGAAGATAGGTGACAACATGAGGGGTTTATGTATGAAAGGAGTGAAGCTCATTGGAGCAGAGTGACATGTGTCAGCTTACATTTACATAATAGTGAAAGAGGTGTGTCAACAGGTAGGCTAGGTAAAGTCAAGAAATCGAAGGTGTATGCCGTGGATAACACCAAAGTTTCTTGCTGAGCGTGCATGCGCATGTGTGCACGCCAGTAAACCCAAGTAAGACAGTGTGCACGCGTGTAAGCGTGTGTGTGCACGTGTAGGCTTGAGTAAGCATATGTAAGGCTGTTTAAACAGTTGTAAGCACGTTTGCGCCGGTGTGCATGCATTTTAAGAAGAATAAGCAAGCTTTAGTCCATATAAGCATGTGTGCGTGCGTGTTAGCTGCTGTGTGCGTGTTTGCTCTTGTGTGCATGGCACTCCCCCCCCCACCGAGGAAACAGTAAGGAAAAAGGAAGCACACCAAATAGTGGAAGTTACCAGGGCGTAGTAGCAGAGCTAGCAGGTGAAAACAATCAGAATCAGGCAATTACCCAGGAAGAACACTAGCCCAGCCCAGCCCAGCACTTAAACCTCTGCAAACAACAGTCCATTATGTTTCTCTCAAGAGACACTGCAACACTGCAGTAAGCTAATAGAAGTGAAAACTGAAAAAGCTTCACTGAGACAAAATATGTTAGGGGCTGCTTTTGCTCTTATAAGGCGTCATATGCAACATGCTGAGGGTGGTGATAATGCAAATGCTGCTGGACAACCCACAGTGAGGAGATGGAGAAGAGTGTATAGGCCCAGGGTTACCTACCAGGGGCTACATGAGCTGGAGATAGTGGAGTGCTATAGAGTGGACAGAGACCTCTTCAGCAAATTGTTGAGCTGTGCAGGCCACGCCTCACACACAGGACCAACAGAGGGGAACCCATCCCAGTGGAAACTAAGGTATGTGTTGGCCTAAGAATATTAGCAACAGGTACCTTCCAGAGACCAATTGGTGATATGATGGGGATATCACAGGCATCAGCATCCAGGGTACTGCACCAGTTCCTGGATGCCATGTCAGAACATGTCGGTAATCATGTATATTTCCCCAATTCCCATGAGGTATTGGCCAGCAATATGCGTCTCTTCCAGCAAATAGCGGAATACCCTGAGGTAGTGGGTGCAATAGACTGCATGCACATACGCACATACGCATCAAAGCACCAGCTGGTGAGCGGGGTAGAGTCTACTTCAACCACAAGGGCTTTCCCTCCATTAACTGCCAAGTCGCGTGCGATGCCCAGGGCATAATACTGAATGTGTGTGCTGGCTGCCCTGGAAGCTACCATGATTCCCATATCTGGCATCTGACGCAGCTGTACCAGACATTTGCCAATGGGAACATCCCACATGGTCACCTAGTGGTGGATTCTGGCTATGCACTGGAGCCGTGGTTGATGACATGCATCAGAAACGCACACACACCTGAACAGGAATGCCATAATGAGGCACACGCACAAACACGAAATGTAATTGAGCATGTGTTTGGGCTGCTCAAGTCACGGTTCCGGTGCCTGGACACATCTGGTGGAGCCTTGCAGTACTTACCAACTACATGTACCCAAATTGTCATAGTATGTGCTATGCTACATAATATGATCCTGTGAAAACAGCTGCAGCAGGACCAGCATAGGCCTGGGCCAAACAGCCCCCCACCATTGCCAAGGCCATCACAGGCATAGCGTGACTTGGAGGAGGAACAACCTGAACCTGCCCCAGTAGGCAGAAGGAGGCGTGCCCAGTATGCTTTGGCCTTGGCAAAGAGGCAATGCATAGCACATACACTGGCTCAGTAGGAACTCTGGAAATGATACCTCTCTCTGACCCGCACATATACTAAAAGGGATGCCTACGTTGACACTACCTGCTTTCAAACATGTATAGGGGGTGTAGTATGTGCATCCATCATAGGCAGCTCTGCATCAACACCTGAGGCATGATTGCCATGTGTTAAGCAATATAAAGCAGTGCTAAACAGCATTTACCATCATGAAGTATATGTAAACAAAATCACACACACCAACTACTACAAATGTGGTCAATGTAGAGTAATATTGGCCAATGTCTGGCAATGATGGTTAATAATGAGCAATGTTGGACAAGCTGGGTCTAGGTAGGGCATAGCTGAACAAAAGCCAACGTGCTCATATTTGCTCTACTGGCCCCTAAGCAGTCTGGTCTGCTCAGTATGAAAATATGAGTGGCAATGGGCCTCAAACCCAGGATACTGTGCACTATAGTCATAGTACGGAACCACTAAATCATGACAGTAGTGCAGTGGTTAGCCTG
Organism: Protopterus annectens; assembly: GCF_019279795.1. Classification (NCBI taxonomy): domain Eukaryota; kingdom Metazoa; phylum Chordata; order Ceratodontiformes; family Protopteridae; genus Protopterus; species Protopterus annectens. Next base: position 898,000,239 of record NC_056727.1, on the reverse strand, counting down.
TATGAAGAAGTGTTGATAAGTCTATGCAAAGTATTTCATGGAAACCCTGCAGGTACAGCATAATCCCTGTTGCATTATGACACAAAGGTGAGTCCTGCAGTAAGAATAGAACCTGACTTTCAACGCACACAGTACAAATGTTAATAATGGACATGTAGACATACATCAACAAATGTAGTGGACCTCAGACAGCAACATACTGAAAAGTCACACTGGGCATGCTCACACACTTGAATACATGAGACAAATGTCAGGCAACAGAACATTGACAGTCTGAACTGGGCATGCTCACACACTTAGGCCATGTTGGAGTAAAGCATTGGGCCACACATAGCAGGCAGTTGCATGTGTTAACCCAGGAACCTCTCACTACACAGCAATATGCCTTGTGCACACACTTATATGACAACAGACACGTATATAATATAGTGGAACCCTGCCATAAGCAAATGTGTTCTGCAGATACCTAAGTGGTTCATATAAAGTGTGAAAGCAAAGATGATAAAACCTGCAAGCAGTTCAGCAATAAACATTGTGTATCATGAAAATTATCATAGGTTCAGAGGTTGATACTAGGCTATCTGCCCTAGAGCATGTACAAGTATAGCCAGAGTGTATTTGGCTACTGCAACCCATTCAAATCAGTGTGCCTGTGAATAGTAGGTCACACAAGATATCCCATTTACGTTCAGTGTATTGTGCCTCTGTCTAGCAGGGACCCAGAAGATATCCCATGGGTAAACATGCGATCACCCATCCACTTGTCAAGATGTCACCTGTAGGTGGTCAGTGGGTGGCTCTGCCTATTCAAAACCGGGACTACACTCCGGAGTGAGTGGAGGCTTTCTGATAATAATCTGTCCCCCACCATTTACTTTTAACATCAGTGCTGAGATATATGTCCCAGGAGTGTGTAGCAGCAAGGGAGTCGGATATCCTGAGTTGGAGCATGTCCAGTAAGTCTGGGTCAGATATTGCCTTCAACTACAGGCACACAACACATCCGTGTAGGTGGTAACTGACTGAGTAGAGCTGGAGTTACTGTATCGGAACTGTGCAGGGCATCTGTGTGAGTCCCTACATCTGCTCGAAGAATAACATTTGTGGCCATTACAGTTGCTGCAGGTGTCAGGTAAGGTACATACCAAAGGTGGCATAGTAATCAAGCATGGTCGTGAAGAGTATAAGGGCACAATGACCACATGTGATCAACATGTGAAACCATGTGGGATATGGTGGGCTATGTAGACATACTGTCTAACCACTATGGCAATAAGATTGTCAAAGGCGAGAGTACAAACAGGTTGTGTCCCCTAACCCGAACAACTACTACTGTATGTAATGGATTACAACCTATGTGGTAATGTGTGGGCATCTTGTCATCCTCAAAGGGGATGACTATGCAACTAATGGCATGTAGCCGTGGGCCATAGCTCAGGCACCAGTCAACCTATCTCAGTGAGACCCTGTATGAGTATGCATGTGCCAGCAGGAGAGCTGATTATGGCACCCAGTTAGCAGTCATCTGCGAACATGGGCAGCCATATCCCTCCTGTGATAGCCTGTACATCACACAAATATATACTGAACAAGAGAGGTCCCAGGACTGAGCCTTGTGGGATGCCAGGTGTAACTGGTGTATAGTCAGACATGGCACCTGAAACACTGAGCATGTGGGTGCTATCCCTGCTCCAGGTAGCAATCCATAGTGTCAGATATGTGTCGATATTGATGCTGGTGAGCCTATGCATAATGGCCGAGTGGGGTATTGTGTTTAAGGGTTGTGCAAGGTCCAGGCAGGCTGTGTGGACAACCATCCCAACACTGATGGACCTGGTAACTGTTGAAAGAATATGAACAGGTCCAACAGGCACGATCTGCCCACAACAATGCTGTAATGTGTAGGACCCAGTGTCTGTAGGTTTCCAATGTCTATGTGCATGAGTCTCATTACAATACACTCCCTAGCTTTGCAGAACAGGCTAGTTAGCCTTTTAGGCCGATATTATCTGTGGTCTGTTGTGGCAGTATTCAGTGGAGCGGGACCACTATTGCTGTACTCCATTCCGTGGGTACATATTCTGCAGTAACTCTTATATCAAACAGTGACATAATGTGAGTGTTACGTCTGTCATGAAGGCTGTGTCCAACACAGGCTGGGACACCATCTGGTCCCATTGATGCTCTGTTGTCCACTGTGGGGAGGGCAGCACTCACCTGTTTACTCATGATGTCTGGGAGGTTACACTCTGTTGGTATGGACATTACCACCTTAGGGGAGATGGGGGGGCACATCTGCACTGAACCTGTTTGCCAGGATGATGGTGATGTCAGTGGGTTCAGGGTATATGTGCCCCCCCCATCTCCCCTAAGGTGGTACCTGAATCAACTGAAGAAGGCCTTGTGAATGTCCAATGTGTCTGGTGCAGTTGTCCGTTAGAAGCGTGCCTGACATAAATATCCAAGTGATTGTAGCAGTCCGCTAGTACAGATCACAGATGCCTTCCCTGTCTGGGATTGTGCTCTATCATGTAGTAGCTTCTTCCATTTGTTGTAAAGTGTATTAATGGCTGGGGTCTACCAGACAGGTCCACTGCCATTGAAGGAGTGAGTCCAGTTGCTATTTTGGATGTAATGATCCATGCAATCCACTAGGTGTCCATAGAATGTTTATGTAAAGGATTCAGCAGTCTGAGCCATACTTACCACTGACCCAGGGTCTCTGATGGATACCAACGTGGTTTGGAGGAGTGTGACATTTGCTTTTGGGAAGTTCACCAAGATTACCCAGGATGGGTGTGGCGACGGGATATGGATGTCCAGTGAGATAAAGTATGTTCTGCCCTTACCAATGAGGGGTATATTGCAGGTGTGGAACATAGAGTCCCCATGTTGGTGATGATCATGTCCAATATGTTGTCCCCTCTTGTGGGTGTGGTGACTGGTTGTGCCATAGCATATGAGTTTAGAAATAGTAGCAACTGTTGGGCGAGGGTGTTGGGGCCTGAGTACTATCCACAGTCAATGTGTGAGTATTTGACATCACCCAATATAATGGTGTTTGGGGAGACCTTCATATGGTGCAATGTTCTCAGGAAAGCTGAGTGAGGTTGCTGTGTTGGGGAGTGTGGTCTGTAGCAGGCAACAAACCAAAAGGCAGATTTGCACAATGTTAGGTGCATATGTCTGATCCGTGATGCATTGTGCAGTGCTACCAACCCGGAGGTATGTGTATCTGTGATGTATATGGATACTCCCCCTATTTGTGTTGGCCATTCTGAGTTATGTGGTCAGAAAGCATGGTACGAAATACAACCTGGAAGTGCTGGTGTGCATGTGGGAGCCTCAACCATGTGTCTGTTAGTGCACAGATATTGCTACCCTCCATACTGAGGAGATTTCTGAGTGGGCGCAATTTGAAGGTAAGACATCTGGTGTTGAGCAGCATTACCCTCAGTGTCGTGCACTCTGTAATGTGTATGGAGGTGGTTCTGTCCTTTGAGCCCTGCTTAAATAGGGCAGTATGGTGGCAGCAAGTGCCCTAGCCAGTATGCAAAAGTCCAAGGGTGACAGGTGCAAGCTGTCCATAGGGAAGCTACGTGGCATTTCGAGCATGTCACCCCAGGGTGACAGAGACTGTAGCCCCTTTGAATAACACCAATATGTTAGCCAACTGTTAAACATGATCAGTTTGTTGGTATACTGTGACATCATACTTGGTGAGTGTAAGATGCTAGACAAGGTCAGGGTAATACTGGGCTGGGCTACATGATCACAGAGTTCCTCTATGTTCCATGTCATGTGGTCCAGGGAGGAACATCTGAGGTTGTATGCACCAGCATGGACAATGATGGAGCCAGTCCTGGACTTGCTTTGGAGTGACCTGAGTGCATGTATTATGTGGCGGATCCTGGCACCTGAGTGACAGCTCAAAGTGACTATTCCTCTGTCTGGCCTGGTGAGTGGGATGATAGTGTGTTTGACATTAAGTGTCACCTATAACAAGTGTATCAGTGACTGTGTGGCACACTGACATTGTGAACTGTGTGACATGTGGGTATTGTAGTGGGGTAGCAGTTGTATGTGTGTCTGCTTTGGAGGTCTCTGCTGCTTAGGCAGAGTGTATGTAGAGCCTCCGAATATGTGTATGTGTGATAATGTGGTTTGTTTGCTGTCACTACCAGTGTATTTGAGACTGATATGTGGTGGTGTGTGGTCACCCTCACCACCTGATAGACTATGCCAGTCATGGGTCGAGAGAGCTCAGCATCCTGTATGTCAATATTGTTACATCTCCCACATATATGTGAGTGTGATGTGAGGAGGAGAGGCTTGTCTGTGTACATGAGGCAGATGTGACATTGTGTCATAACCACAATATTCACTAGCTGGACTGGAGAGTACACATGAAACCGACCCCTGGACATGCCAGTGTATTATGATGACATACTCTGTAGCCTGATCACAAAGAATCAGTAGGGTGTTAAGTGTGTAAAAGAGTATAACTGGGATTAGTGATCAGGTTTGTCGGTGTTTTGTAAAGAGTAGCTGAGAAGGAGTCCAGACTGAGAAACATGACATGTCCTTCAGCTATGTAATAAATAGTAATGTACACACATATATGTGCTGAGTCAGGGACAACTGTACCTTACTGACATTGCCGACATCCTGTCAGACAGGCCCATGTATACATAACCACCCCCCACTGACGATAGTCCCTGACATCATACCAGGAGATATCACGTGTAGAATGGCTGAACATCTCCCCCTGAAGCCAAAAGCATGGCAGCAATTGGATTACATTGTTTCCCCAATATGTGTCATGCATGCACTACAGAACAAACAGACCTGCACCTGAACAGTCTGTTGAGCCTCACCCACTCCACAGGACCTGGAACCATCGAATGTGTTACAGCAACATATGGCACTCTCCACATGTGTGGGTGCACAACACACCATGGGAAGTATAGTCCAGTAAGCCTATAAAGTCTGATCAGCAAGGCCATGGAGTGCATCATGGCAGAAGTCATAAACAGAGCTATTGGAAACCGACAAACACACAACCCTACCAACTCTGGTATGTTCATGTGCAGATCATGGTTCCCAAGCATGCTACACCATCTGCAAGGCAGCCACCCAGGACATACATCACGGAACAGAGCTACACATGTCCCACATAGACTTTGAACAGCTCTTCATCAACATCACAGACACATGTCTTATCCACAAAACCAACAATCTGTGCATAGATATGTGTTGACATATGAAGGGATGGCAATGGGTCCACAGATAGATCATACAAGGTGAGACTCATGGGGTCCTGTACAAGCTGTTGATACCTGCTGACCTACATGGATCATTCCTGGGATTGCATAAAAATATGTACACACATTACCATGTCCAGTCTGATGATGTCATCATCCTACAAATATACCAGGAGAACAGAAACCACCCAATAAAGCATATAGCGCACCATGTTAATGCGTATCTTTCTAGTGTCATAACCTAGTTATGTAGGGGTTAGAGTCCTGAAAATGCCATGTGTGTGTGTGTGTGTGATTCCCTTTGAGAGGAGTAGCCGTTTTGGAGACTGGGAAAACACATTAAAAGAGATACATTCTTCTTTGCAAAGTCTGATGATGTCAGCATCCTACAAATATTCAAGAAGAACAGCCCCCACCTAGTAATGCATATAGCGCGCTGTGTTAATGCGTATCTCTCTAGCATCATAACCTAATTAGGTAGGGGTTTGAGTCCTGCAAATGCCAAGTATGTATGTGTGTGATTTCCTTTGAAAAGAGTAGCCTTTTTGGAGACTGGGAAAACACATTAAAAGAGGTACATCCCTCTTTGCAAAGTCTGATGATGTCATCATCCTACAAATATTCAAGGAGAACAGCAACCACCCAGTAATGCATATAGCGCGCTGTGTTAATGCATATCTCGCTAGCATCATAACATAGTTAGGTAGGGGTTTGAGTCCTGCAAATGCTGAGTGTGTGTGTGCATGTGCCATAAGTGGTCAATGCAATGTGGGTTTTGCTTTTACTACGGTATGACATATGTTTCAAACAGTATGGGCATTGCACACATCGGGTATCTGCATGTCAAATAAATTTGTATACATGTGACCTCAATCAGTGCAAACGTGTGAAGCATGCATACTACATGAATACATTTGTAACCTTCGACAGATTGTGCCGCTGCTTCTCAGATCATAGGTCACGTATGTTTGTATGCGTCAAGACCGGCCAATGTAGTGATCCGTGGCCAAGGACATCCCTGCCACACACACCCATGACACATACTATAGAGTACTGTGAGTGAGGGTAATTGCCAGGGTATATGTCAGACACGTTCATACACAACAACAACTGGCAATAATGGACAGTCATTACAGGTGTGCACCAGCCCTGTGGATATGTATGCAGGCCCCTAATGTGTTATGTGAAACACAGAGGGACCCCACAATACCTATGGATATGTGGATACCAAGGGACAGATGACATAACACGTGTCTGTCTGTACACATTGGTACCCAACATACATGTTCAGGGCTACCACCTATGTGGTACTGTCGGGATAGTATGTATAGTAAATGTGGATGACTATGCAATAGATGGTGTACTGCTATACAGCATGTATTGGACAACAGGTATCTGCCTGTATGATACCCTTGTGTAGGATATGTGTCCCATCCGGGGAATGCAGTGTAGGCCAATGCATGCATTTCCAGATGTGGATGGACATATCCCTAGTGTGTTTGCATGTACCTAAGAGGGCTATATGCCACACAGGTTTGGTTCCAGGAACGTGTGGTGGTCAATACCACTGGTTACTGTTATAGTATAGTACTGGAAGGATCCAACTGTTACTGAGTTCCCTATAACTGTGAGTAATTTGTCAGGACATCATCTAATGATTGGTTATAGTCATGCTGTTGAGGTGGTGTATACTACCAGACTGCAGATCATTGACAGATATCAACGGTATCACCCACAGCATAGTGCCAACCCATGTCATGCACACATGTGTACCCATGTTAGTACATATCTGTAGTAGAATGCATACTGGCCATCAAAAGATACCATGAGATGTTAACAATGTGTAGAACAGGGTATGTTGCACATCCCACGTGCCCACTATGCATGTACATGCAGACAGTGTGCACACACCATGTTCACAGATGTACACCCGCTAATTTGTAATGCACACATCACACATGCACTGTCCACTCACTAACACATGCTGGCAACATTGTACACTTCAGCCAAGTGGCTCATGGGTGGACAATACATACTCAGACCTAACACTGGTGTAAACAATGCTACAATGACTATCAGAGCTGTGATGCATAATGCCTGCTCAGATATACCTACAAGGATATCAGTACACATTCCTGTTGGCAACTTGCTACTATTGCTACACTGCTATAATGTCACCCTGTGCATCAGAACCATGTTAGCCTATTCCTGCATCAATGTGACAGATGACAGGAGGTGGCACAGGTGTCATCATATGCACAGGGTGTGTTGTAGGTTTGTCAGAGCCTGACATTGACCCATCCAATCGGCATGTCTGTGTATGTGTGTGTGTGTGTGTGTGTGTGTGTGTGTGTGAGGGACAACAGTACTGCATGGGCCAATGTTGATGTAATGTGTGTGTGTATGTGTGAGTCCTAGTTGTATGGTAAATGTGTGTGTGTCTGCATGCATACAACTCCACCATGTGAATGCCATATACGGGCGGTTGTGGGACAGCCAAAGATTGCACCTGCTCAGCCATACAGATCACTGTCTCTGGCCACGGACACAGTACCTGTGCCTAGCAGGGGTGCTACGGGCAGTATCAGGTACCAACCCTGACTGGGTGCTATCATCAGAGGCAGAGGTATGATGACTGGACACATGTCCCTGCTGGGACTGGCCAGCTCCATGTGCACGTGGTCTAGTAGGATGGTCAATGGACAGGCCAGCCCCAGCATTACTGGGGCTGGTACTGCCACTACGGGAGAGGCTGTGATCCGTGGTCCATTCACGACGGCTGCCAGCTGATGTTGTTGCTGGCTTGTGTCTGCGTCGGCTTCTCATCTGTCCCGCATGGTCCTGGCTCATGGCTAACTTATTGTGGAGGACATATAATGTCTCCCTCCAACAACTATCAGTGACCTTGGTGTAATTCCGGATGACAACGGCAAGGTCACTGATGCTGTCATTGATAGCAGTGTAATGGGCCCTCTGCACCCTTAGTCCATGTCGGGTGTACCGTTCCATAAGTGCCTGTGCCTGCATTACAGCCCGGAACATACTGGAGGTTGTAATACCTCCGGGGGCACGTCTGCCAGAGGCAATATGACCAGTGGTGCTCCCCCGAGAACCCCTGGACATCCGCCTATGTGGTACCGTTCTGGTAATCCAGCTATTTCTGCTGTGGGGGGATGCACGTGCCATAGGTATCACACTCTCCTGGTCAATGCCAACTGTATGCTGTCCCTCAGCTACGGCCATTGGTGATGAGGGATGTATTGGCAGTATGAGTGTGCGCATAGATGGGGTTGACTGCTGTGTACAGTCGATTGGTGGACCAACGACAGACCCTGTCAGACCTTCCTTTGCCACAATATATGTCTCATCATCTCCACTATTAGTGGCGGTGACATCAGGTTCCCTGCTGCATTCAGCCACCCCTAACTCAGCACCTGTGGAAAGAAGACAGGAAACACACTTTACAATCTGTACATGATGTTAGCACACATGCACACATGCACACATGAACACATGCACACATACACACATGCACAGAAATGCACTGCTCACCACAGCACATACACACACACACACACACACACACACACACACACACACACACACACACACACCAGAAATCCAACACATACACAATAGTGGGTGATGGTGGGTGACAGTATCACAAGGCAAACAGTCACCACACACGTGTCAGCATGCAGATCATGTGTTGCTCAACACCATGCAGTGCAAGTGTAGACAACCCTATCTAATGACATTATACATGGTTTGATGCATGTGTGTAGTTGTTCAGTGATTGGCTACACCCTGGAGCACAATGTGTACATGGACACAACATTGCTGTGCAAGTATTATCTGCTCTGCAATGTCATGTGCACCATCACTCAATGGTATACATACCATGGCTGCATGTGTTATCTGTGTGACACATAGATTGCCATGTCTGATGACAGTGTCTGTGTCCATAGCACATAATAGTGGACACAGATGTAGCAAATGCATGCAATGTACAGACATGGGATGAGTGGTGCATGTAGATGTGAAGGAATCCCAATGCACAACATGGGCATTGTACAGTGGTTATGGTGAGTGTGGGACATATTACAGATATGTCAGTGCCAGCCATGACATGGCATGCTACATGACTGCAACATTAAACACCACACATACCCAATGTGTGTCATGTGATCTATACACCCAATAGCATTCCAGGACATATATGTGACTCTTTGTACAGATGGCGACTGATGTGCAAAATGTGTATACTAGCATATGTAAGCACACACACAACATGCTATGCATGGTGTATATAGGTGCATATGTTTGCACACACAGAACAATGAGGTACACAGCAAAGACTGCTCTGTGTAGTACTGTGGTCACTGTAACCGGATGGGGTGTAGTACCATGTGCCATCATCATCATCATGAATCTTGTGGTCACTCACAGCTACTACTGTGTGACAGACCACTGCCTAGCATGCTGTACCTGAACTGCAGTGCTGTGGGTACGTTCACTATTACACAGCCACTTTGTACATGGGTGTATGAGGTGCCCAGTAGGGAGCATTGCCTAACATGACTGTGTTATGTGTTGAAGAGTGCTGTACAGCTCCATGATAGGCCTCTACCCCTGAGGTACATCATGTGTGTGTGTGGATGACATGTGGGATACTGGAGTGTGACCTTACAGCGGGTGTGTGGTTATGCCATATGTAGCATGACTTTGTGTACTGCATGTGATAAATGTGTTATGTTGTGTACAGGTGTTGCAACTATGCCTATCCAATGTGCAGTACGAGGTTGCCACAACTGTGTGTCATGCTCTGTGTATTGCATGTCATTGAGGCAGCTACTGACATTACTGAGCTGTGCAACATCTCACATCAAACATGCATGGCATGCATTATGCATAGGTGTGTTACGTGTACATGGCCTACACCTCACCTATGACATGCATATTTCATTACCAACATTGCAGGTATAACACACTCACCAGCATGGATTGGCTGCCCTGCCGTCACACCAGAGGGACCTATAAGAATATGAGAGGGTTCGTCAATGGTCACAACTGTGGCATTGCTACAGTGGGTATGCTAAACTGCAGTACAACAGTCAACAGTCACAGGTGTAGGGATATTATTCAAACTATCCGTATTGCACAACACTAGGCAGCGGAACTGCTAAACACACAGTAAACATCTCACGTACACATAATCTAACAATACAGTTAACTGTAGTCTACAGATAGGGCATGTTACCTGCTTGCTCCAGGTGGATGTGCTGGGTGGCTCCGGCCTCCATTACAACACATGTCAGAGGTTGATGTAGCTGTTGTTAAGGAGCCACCACGCTTAGGAGCAGCTCCTCCGTTCTGGTGAGGGGGGAGTGAATGGCCACCCCACCACCTATGGCAAGCTGCTGTCTTTAGATATCAGACGCACGCCGCCGGACTTGTCTAGTTAAATCACTGCAGTGATGGCGTACCTGCTCATATGTCCGGTTATGCATGCCTATGTCATTTACCTGATGAATAAGTTCCTGCCACAGTACAGTTCGCTCCTGCTGGTGCTGGCTGCTTCTGGAGAAGACCATTGTGTACCGCTGCAATAGGCTGTCGAGTTTCACCTCTTCCTCATCTGCTGTGTACGCTGGGTTGCATTGTTGGGCCATCTGGCTGAAAAAGATATGAACAATATGTGTGAGAGTGTCCTGTGGCACACTTTACACCTTTACCCACAGATATCACTTTACTGACATATATACCATCCTATTGTCTGTCAGAGGTTACACACGTTCAATACCACTTATTGGTTCTCATGCCACAACTAACTAACAATGCCTGGCAGACCGTATATATCACACCACTGTACAACAGTACCCAACACACTGTTTGTGACACATTGCACAACCTCAAGACAAGGGTGTATATCACACCAATGCATGAACAGAGATGTCATCCATTGCAATGGATGTAAAGTACAGGTACAGTAGTACCTATCATCCACCCTAGTCATTGATGCCATAGCCCTCCCTAACAGATGTGTCCATTTGTTACTATAGGTGGCATACTGCTGTAACAGACTATATATGTTGCTGGATACACACGTTTACCCTGTAACACACATATGATTGCAGCCATTGTACAGGCATAATCACACACACACACACACATCAGGCAAACATACAATGCACCACTGTATGCCAACACAGATGAGCATTACCTGTGTACCATACAGTACTGTGTGCCACTACTTACACGCCCTTATGCCTGCATTCTGTCCTCTGTGGAGACTACAGGAAACACACATGACAGTGTTTCCAAGCAATGTGAACACACACCATACTGTGCTGTTTAGGCCTACAGCTTCAGATAGTACTATAGTTCATATTGGTGATGGATTCACTAGCAGTACCAATCACTAAGCATACATGTATTGCTTTAGCCTACAATGAGACACCACATTCGTCAACAGAGAACTACGTCACATCATATGCCGTAACAGTACATTACACATCAGTTGCTGTCCTCACAGCTAGGATAGGCACTACCATGTCAGATGCAACATCACACTAAGCTATCACACCTTTACAGACCTTGCACACATTCAGCATTGCACTTATTCAACCTCACATAGCAGCTATTGCATTAAGTACATGTGTGAGTGCATAGTGTCATAGGTAGGTAATATGCTATTGGCCCTAGGGCCTACAGCAGCCTAGCCATATGCTACCCTGGCCTTTTACACACATGTACTTTGATTTCACTTGCCCCTGCCAACCTGAACCACAGAGGTGTTTCCTGGGGTGTATTACCAATCTCCCACACAATCATCAGAGGTATTTATAACAACTGCTAAGGAGGAGCCTTGTTTTCTATTGCTATGTGGTCTATTCCAGTGTATGGCATATCTCTGAGATGGGAACCTATCCTTCCAGCATGTGCCGTTTAGTGAGCTGACAAGGTTTAGGGCCCTAGAGCGTGTATCCCGGAGGGATTGTGATATGTTGCCATGGTGGTTGTCACTCAGCTATGGGTGTGACATACCTCTGTATGTCCGGCAGAGGTCACCTCTGTGTGGGCCAGTATGCAATACAGTGTAGTTGTGGTTTTGTGAGTCAGTCTGCATAGGGCATCTGTTTTTGGCCAGTATTACCCTCTGGAAGGTCTGTCTGTGGCCTGTTCACTTGGTGTAGTTGGCATGTGCAGTACATACCACACAGGGCATTGTGATGAGTAGAGGGGAACTCTACCCTATACTTCCATAGATGACGCACCTGTTGTCATGACACATACCACACAGACAGATTACAGGTGTAATTGTGGCACTGTCTTCATCAAAGCGGAGGCTACTGTCCACCTGTGTCCCATGTTCCCTTATCACACCTTCACTGTTAGTTTGATCTCTACCTATGTGGTAGTTAATGGGTACACTGTTTTTGGGAAGGTGGAATGGCTCTGCAGTATCAACACTTGTCTACAGTCCATGCCATGGTCACCACACACCTGTTGTGGTATATATGACCCCGTGTCTCTCTGTCTCTCTCTCCCACTCTATATGTACATATATATATATATATATATATATATATATATATATATATATATATATATGGAACACCTTCAGATGTCCGAAAGCTCACTAGACCGACAAGGAATCCGGCGGACCGAAATCACCGACAACGCAGATGACCGACAAGGTTAGAACGGACTCGGTAAGTGTGCGATAGAGTGAGGGATTTAGTGTTAGGGAGCGGACAGGTAAGTGTGCTATAGTGAGGGACTTTAGTTTTAGGGGTGGGTTAAGTGAGTTAGGGTTAGGGTGCAGGTAGGGTGTGTGTGCGATAGTGACGGACTGTGGGTTTCGGGGTGGGTTAAGTGAGTTAGGGTTAGGGTGCAGATAGGGTGTGTGTGCGATAGTGATGGACTGTGGGTTTCGGGGTGGGTTAAGTGAGTTAGGGTTAGGGTGCGGGTAGGGTAAGTGTGCGGTTGTGTCGGACCTTAGGGTTAGGGTTTGGGTTACGGTTAGTGCATGTATGGTTGTGTGTATTGTTGGTATTATGTGTTGTCGTTCTTTTGGTGTCAGTGATTTGTGTTTTGGCGTTGTGGCGTTTCGGTAAACTGAAGGGGATCCATATATATATATATATATATATATATATATATATATATATATATATATATGCATATCTATACACATACATGTACACATCCATTGCTGTACACATGAATGTAGATATAGGCACATGTACAGTCCACCTTTCATGGTGGGGATATCACTTATGCGACAGTTATGGGATGTACAGGTATGTGATTAAATTTCACAGTGTTGTGCAGAATGCATGTGGGTGTCCTCAGCCCTTGTAGCATTAACAGGCCTCACTGGCTGTAACACAGCAGATCTGACAAATCTGTCCCACAGCATTTGACTACCACATGACATATGTCAATGCGGCACTGCATGCTGTTTTCTAAGCCACACACTATGACCTACATGGATATATGCACATATCAACCTTCACTGACAGATATCTGTCCACCCTTCACTAACAGTTGCAGTATGTCCCTTGCCCTATGCACATGTGCAGATACAGATAGATACATACTGCTGCCACACATGGATGATTTGCAGTGTGTAGAGTACTCTTCAGGAACATCTACAACATGCCAACACATACATGTGAGTTACATACCTTACCTTTGTATTTCCCTGCTTCGTGTGTTCCGGTTTTGTAGGTTTTTTTATTGGTGGTTTGTTTTGGGTTTTCGCCCTCTATTTAACTTTCTGTCTCAGTTTCTCACTCTGTTCTGTCCCTGTCTGTGTCTGTGTCCGTGTCTCTCTCTCTCTCACTCTCTATCTCACAGCACCTGCAATGATATAATTGCATGTGTGGACTGCAGGTACAGCCTGCTTTTCTAGGTATCTGCACTTGTGCATGTGACAGCCTCTGCACCAATTGCTGCCCACCATTCAGTAATTGCATGCAGCCTGCTGTTTGGTGATTGCATTACATACTGTGATTGCAGCCCACTGCTATAAAATGCTAGGTTAGGTAGGCGTAGCCCTTTCAGATTTCCAAGGTGGGCCCATGCTTGTTTGCTCTGGGCACCATTGTGTCAGTCTGAAGGTCGGTATATGTCTCTTATCTGATGCTAGGGTTGTAGCCAGTTATATGTATGTTGTACTCAAACCTGAATGTTGCTGCTTCCAGTACACACATCTCAGTATAGACATGTACGCACCCCTCCAAATGCTAACACAGGATACATGGGAGTATGTACTTTTTTCTCACTTACACAATTAACTGCCGTACAAATGTGGTTATTGCACTGTATTCCTGTGGCCAGTATTTATCCTGGTCTGATACTGTGTGGTGTTTGTAAGGTGCTACTGTAACATTATTCCCTGCTAGGATGGCTGGTTCTCCTTTCACAGTCATGTCATGGAATTCCACAACCACTGCTGGTAAAGACCCACAGAAAAGGATTTGTGTTATACCATTCCTAATTTCCATTTCCATTCCCTCATTGTAATGCATGATATATTTATTTCAGAACCAAGTTATTTGTATATCTGCTGTGGCTTAGTGTCAATTCATGCAGTCTATTGTGTCAATGGTCTGGGGTTCGAGACTGGAAGAGGTTATTTCTTTTGCTGCTCAGCAGAACAAGGGCCCTGCCATAGAGTGACTAAGGCACTTTTAAGCAGTTGTAAGCATGTTTGCACGGGTTTGTGCGACGCTTAGCTAAGCGTGCACATACGCACACTCGCTTAATCCCGCTTACTACTGCTTAAAAGTGCTTACTCCTGCTAACACCTGCGCTAATTTCTTTTAAAGAAAAGAAAATGGGGAGATAGGAAAGTGGTGAAACAGGGGGCAGAAAGAGGGACAGACAGTAGGAAAACAAGCTCGGGATGTGCAGGACGGGTGTAGGGAAGGTCCATAGCCGCCCATTTCTTTAACAGCAACAGCTGTGCATATGCAATGAATTTGGAGTGAAATTTGAAGCCTTCCACCCTGGGAGAGGGGTGAGGACAACAAAGTATGTTGTACTGTCAATTCTAATTATCAGCTTACATGTCTAATGGACATGTGTGCAAAATGGGCAGCTATGTATGGGGCGTAATTTTTTTGTGGGTACAGATTGCCCTTTTATTTTTTTTCAGGTGAGAGTGGGAAGTGAGGTAGAGGAAGTAGGTATGTCTGGGGAGGTAGGTTGGGAAGGTAAACAGACAAGACGCATACAGGGGTGGTGTATGACACATGAGGTGGGTGAACACAATTGACAGGGTCGGATGTTTGGAAATAGCAAGCCCATGAGCCCACAGATGGTAACAGTGGAACTGAGATCCCCACCCATGGGCAATCACCACTGAACCTTCACAGCCCCGAGGGTGACTGTACTGCGGGCTGCATAGGATGGGCAGGCTCACCCATGAGACGTGCCACTCTCGCCTCAAGTTGGCGTAGGGGATCAGCTACTGAATGCTGGATCTCCCTACGCACCACATCCCAGACCCTTCGAAGGGTGACAGGTGGCCCTTCTCCCCCCACGCTTACACGGGGGGGATGAGCCCCATCCCCTGCAGCGCTTCCACCCGAAGGTGGCACAGGACCAATGGAGGAGGGGAGCCCGGGCTGGGCACCGGACCTGCCGGTGCCAGGTGCACTCACCAGCTGAGGAGGGACAGGTGGGTCCGCTGGGACCGGCCTTCCCATACGTTCTGTGATTAGGTGTGTTTAATTACAACATAAGCAAAACAGCATTCCAGATTAGTTGTAACAGCATGCAATAATATTCCCATTAACCCAACACACCAAGGTTACAACAGTTGAACAGCAAGCATAACACATGCATATATTGAACCACAGTGGATATTCCAACAGCATGCAGGGATGTTTGGTAGCAGCAGGCCACCATGATTGTGGTGTTTAAACAGGGCACATGCATCAACGTGAATGCAAATATTTATAGAACAATAGGACATATGTCCCAACAAATATGTAAGATTACACATACCCATTGAGGTGTGGAATTGCATGGTTTATGCACATACAGTAGGGTCTAGAAAAAACCTCGGTTAACATGTTATAATTACCTTTTCGTCTACACTACATTCCTAGTGACTGCAAGTGTATATCCCCTACATGTATTATTATACTTGCCACCATACATTAGGTTGTGTAATGGGTTTGGCTAGTTCAATATATGCCTGACCTATATCTGACGTACTAACTGTCCAGGATGCAGATGTTACTGCTACATATTTCTTGATTGCATTTATATTTCTTTATCTACATATCTGGGATGTTTTCACATGACATTTTCATTTCAATTTGTACAGAACCCTGCATTTCTTGACACACACTCACATTTCTGGGGAAAAATAACATGCTACACGTGTGCCAGATTTACTTATTCATGCCAGCCAGTAACTGACTGTTGTGGACTGTATATATGTTTCACAGCTACTAGCACTTCCATCACCCACTTTATATGGGACTGCACAACTCTGGGTTGCCAGCACCTTTTCAAACAGTATTATTTGTATAATGCAAGGGTACAACAACATTTCAAACTCTGTGACACAGACACACTCCGGGTTTTAGACCTTTATTAATGACATTACACACTTTTCCACAGGCTCACTCCTTTATTTGTTTTAACGGTGTATATGGCAGACATGTTCAAGACATAGTATACCTTTATTAATGGGTTAGGACACTCTTTTTTCAGGCTCACTCACTTATTTTATATGACAGTGCCTGCAGAGATATTATTCCAGACATATGTTACCTTTCTTAATGGGTTACTACACTCTTTTTCTGCCTCTCTGACATTTTTATATGACAGTACATGCAGAGGACTTATTCAGGCAATTTTATGGCTGTATTATTGGACTACAACACTTTCTTTCATGCTCTCTCCCATATTTTATATAACAATACATGCAGAATAATCACTAACCTGCCTGGTGGCGCAGCCTATCAGCATATGCTTGCTGATTTGCAGCATAGTCACTTGCAGCTGTAAAGTAAATGAAGGGATATTGAGACATATCTATCCATTATACATACTCCATTATCAATTCTTACATACTGCATTCCATGGCTACTTACTCAGTTGTGGGGCATCCCGCATTCCACGAGCCTCCTGTATCCATTGGTTCAGGTGGTCCTGCTTTCATCTCTTCAGGTCTGCATGGTGGTGAAGGACCTGCTCACCAGTCCGAGGAATGCCTGTGGCACTGGTGAGGTCACAAGCTAACCAGTTCCAAGCCTCTGCCTTGTACTCCATCCCTTGGAACTGGCCCTGCAGGAGTCTTGACTCATGACAGTGGACAAGGAGCCAAACCATGTATTTCGACTCCTCGATGCCTCAACGTTGCACTCGGAAGCATGTTCCCTCTCTGACACCAGACATTCTAACTGCAGATGTGAGCTACAATCAGTTATGGCATGTATTCCCAACTGTGGGACTTAACTATACCGCATTTCCCCGCACTTTTTTGTGATTGGCTGTTTTGTAAAATTCTCGGCTGACTGCAGACCTGCTTAGTAATGGTTAAACTACCATTTGTAAGTATATGAATGTTAACAGTGGCTGTTTCTCCTATGTTGTCATGGCTTAGTGGTTCTGTACTTTGCTTCTGATGCACAGAGTCCTGGGTTCGAACCTTGTCATTAATTTTATTTTCATACTGTCCAGACAGGCTAGGGGGTGTGGCTGCATTTAAGCAACTCTGCTCTACGTTGCTCCTCGGTGCCCTACTGTGCCTTGGTTGGCGCGGCACTCACGTCCGCACAAACACATTGCGCTGGGTAAAGTGCTGTTAAACTATAGGCAACTCTATTGCGCTGAGTGAAGCGCTATTGAACTATGGGCAACTCTATTGCGCTGGGTGAAGCGCTGCTTAACTGCAGACAATTTTATATTGGGATCCTTTAAAATATTTATTTTGTTCACCGATACATTGGCCATTTCACTGCTTTTTAGTTATGTTTAAACATATATGTCAGGTATTATTCCATATACTGATTTAAAAAATAAATACAAAAGGGAATGGTGGGACTCGAACCATGAGTACCTCTTCTTTGTGCAAACGCTCTACCATTACGCTATTGCTATTAGGTGTCATTTCCATAAACATTCTTTCTTATGCTCTTCCATATCAGAATTGCTAACTGTAGCTAAGCAATGGGCACACCCGTGTAAACGCGCAAATACGGAAAATAATGTTATGCGATTTAGAACTGTGATGGGGTTTACAATATCAGACAGTGAGGTGTTGGGTGCAGGGACATTTGAGCGGACTCGCTCCTGTTTATTTGCTTTTATTTTAAACACTTGCAGAGGCGTGGACATTTAGACTGCTCAGCAGTCGGACAAGCCCCCTGCTTTCTTACATGGTCCATGTAAGACTTACGGTTGAGTCAGCGTGCCCTCATGCATATTCATGGCACACTGACGTCATACCGTTCAACTGCAGTCTTACACGGAGGATTCGTGAATCTGGGGGAACATGTTTTACCTCAAGATGCATTTTCTGGAACATTAAAATTAAACTCTAATGTCTGGCATAATTGGCTGACTAAAATCCTCAGGGATTTACCAGAAATAAACACTTTTATTTGTGACAGGGCAAAAATATGAACAAAAATCAGGGACAATTGAGATGTGTGTTACTGCCATTTCTAACAAAAACAATTTTAGAAAAAGATTTGGTAATGCTATTAATGCCTTTCATTAAGTTATTGAGTTTGAGTGGTTAAAAGCGTTTATAACTATCTACAGTAGTTGCATCATGTTGCATCATGTCCTGGGATTCAGAAACATACTTAGTGTGATTATGTCTACTATGAGTACGGTCCATACTGTAATGTAGCTGGACTTAAGTTTGAATAAACTTGGTGGAGATTCACAGCCTGCATCATTGCTATTTAAAATAAAAATACTTACACAACAGAGGACCTGAGGTGAAGGAGGAAATCTGAAGCTGAAGCTCAGAGTGTGATGAGGAAAACTGACGAGCGTAGAGAATGCAGATTCCCCAGCTTGTGCACATGCACTAATTTAACACAATATGTGAAAACATGTTCACTACTTAAAAGGGCCCAGTGCAATGGTGAAATCTGCTTTTTACCCATAAAATGGGAGGAAATGGGTATATAGGACAGTAGGATAAAAGAAATCAAGCTAAGGAGCATACACAAGGAAAAGAGGGAAAATACGGATAGGAGTGGAAAGAGGGAGTAAAGATATAGTTTTTTTGAGGCAAGCACCCTTTTCTTTTTAGAAAGGTAGCTAGGAAAGATACAAGTGAAGGTAAAGATATGGTAAGTGGGTGAGGGTCAGAAGAAAGGGTACATGCACAGACAAATAAAAGAGACAAAGAGTAACATGGGAAGTGTGGACGCACTAAGGGTTGCAGATACAGTAAAACTAGGGACACACAAAGGAAGGACATTATACGTAACAGCTCTTTGCTATATCAGACACCTTTGCTTAATTGTAACAAAGAGATATACTAGCTCTTTGCTACAGTTCCTAATGTACACAGAGACACACACACACACACACACACACACACGCACGCACGCACGCACGCACGCACGCACACACACACACACACACACACACACACACACACACACACTGTGATTTAAGCATCCCCAGGCATGACCACCGTTGCTTAAATGATTGCCAGTACTATTTCAGGGACAAATGTGCTGACTCTGCTCCTTGACAGGTTGAACCCAGAGTATCCGCTCCTTTTTCCATAACTTTGCTAATGCTTTGGACAAGTGCATCAAGAAGCAAGAGTGAAGCTAATGATTGGATCGTAATGCTGTTATTTAAGAGGAGCCGAGTCACATAATTTTGCTGAGCAGACTATTCATAAAGGTGCTTCTCTATTTAGAATTATCAGTAAAAGCAGTATTACATGCAAAGGATTATGATGTAACAGATATTTGTTACAGTAGTTCACTGAAAACTAAAAAACACAGCATCTGTAGATTAATCTGATGATGATATCCTACAGATATATTCTAACATGTCTTCTGGTTGTGTTTTTGTGAATAAAATATCATGTTAAGATCTGACCTGATGCTATAGCAATTGTTTTGAGTTCCTGGATGAGTCCCAGTTATGCTCAGACATAAAACTAAGCAGGAACCGAAGTTAATGGAGACAACTGGAATTATTATCAAGCAAACAGAACTGAAGAATGAGTAAACAGCATAGTATATTCATCAAGCAAGGTAGGCTGACACTATAGAGATCACCAAGATTTAAACACCATTCCCTTGAAACAATTGAATAAATAGTAGCTGTTGCACCATTGCTGTCAGGCAGATGACATCAAACCCATTTTGATTTCTTCCTTATTGTATTCAGCTCACAGGCTTACTGAATTGTTTACTCTCCTGCAACACAGATTAGAACAAGTATATTACAGAACGTCTAGTAGTGCTGCTGGCCACCAGTGTGGGACCAACTCTGTTTGCCACTGAGGAATATTCTGGGACTTGAGTCAAGTTATCATTGGTCTGTAATTCAGCTATATTTTGCCTTTAGACTATTACTTTCCATGGACTGGCCTTCCTTATCTGCAACTATTAGATGGCAGCAACCCCCTGCTTCAAAGTTTCTAGTCACTGCTAGCAAACAATGGAATAAAAAATATATTTAATTGTCCGTTGTTGGGCCTTAAACTGGTCAGACTTAATCAGTGCTCTACTCTGTTAAACAAACTAAATATAAAATATTATTCCTATCCTTTATCCTTAATCTCATCTACACAATTATTGTTTCCAGCTATGTTCCAGTAAACTATGGCTTCTTTAGAATGTATGTGTATATTTGTGATGGATGAGAGCTCACCTTATATGGTTATTAATTCACTGTCAGTGTAGAATTTCTAAATAATATATGTATAAAGGTGGCCAACTAGGGTATTCACTTTGAGAAGATAATTTTGTATCATTTCATTTCATTATTTGTCCTAGAACCAGGCAAAATCTTTGTATAACCTGTTGACGTCTCATTCATTTTTTGCTTTGTTAACTGTATTGTATTGTCATTGTTCATTTTTGTTTCTAGAATATTTATCCCCAAGGTACTACTGAAAACAGGGCTCCCCAGCTGTAGATAATTAGTTAACAAATGTAAACAAAAAGCAATAAAAAAATAAATAAATAAGTAAGTAAGCAAATATGCCAAATATCCCCCTTGTCATGGAAAACTAACTTAAGAAAAATTAATTTAAATGTAGCAAGGGGGAAAGAAAGTAGTTTAAAGATTTTTTTTTCTACATTGTCAGCGGATCATCACATGGAGAATACATTACCATATGCCTTCCCATATGATAGGCCATACAATATTGGATACTCACTCCTACCTTTTGGGTCAACTTCTCCAGGGCCTGGGTGGATAACTGAACCCAATCATCTGAGTCATACTGAGCACATTATCCCTCTGCTCCATATGAAAAGTGCTGAAGCAACACAGTTGAAGTCTTGGGATGTATATAGTTCCTTACTGGTTATTTCAACTGTGTGTTTTCTGTTGGTGTGTGTTATTTGCAGTATAATATAAAACTTTGAATGAAGCCATTAAAAAAGGAAACAAAACAATTTGTTATTGACATTATTGCTTTGTACCTTGGATTTTCAGGAATGCTAAGGTAGGTCTGATCACGCCACTGGTTCACCTATATATTTGTGAGTTTATTTAATAATCCATTCTCTGATAGTGAAGGAACTAATAAGTTTATCCTGAGTACTGCTACTGCTAAGTATTTTAGTAAATATCCCTTTTCCATTGAAAAGTACCTTTAGCAGTCCCATGTTTTGTCATCATTTCTGCTTAACTACTTCTATTTTTATAGGTGTATCATTCCTGCATTTCTTTTTTTTTCTTCGTTTATGCATTTATATGACATTCAAGCCCACTTTTTGGGGGAGATATTAATTGTTCCTCTACTCAAAGATTTGCTTTGCTGATTGTTCTATTTCCTTCTATTTTAATAAATATGCTTACATCTTCCTCCTTTTGTCTACTCTTCCATGTAAATGGTTCACATTTCACACTCGCTTATAGAGACATCTAATTTGACAACAAAGGTTGATTTTTCAGCATAATACATTTACATATGACTTTTACATTGTGCTTGTTGCTTCTGTGACAGCTAGGAGTGTGGTGAGGAAAACTGATTAGCGTAGAGAATGCAGATTCCTCAGCTTGTGCACATGCACTAATTTAACACAATATGTGAAAACATGTTCACTTCTGGAAGTTGCTGTGGCTTGTCCATGATTCTCCTCTGCAAAGGCACTCAGTGGCTTCCTTAATAATCTCCACTGATGAAACCTCCTTAGGAGGTTTCAGCTCTACCAAGACATTATAAGCATTAGAGAGAAACAGGCATACACATTTGGAGAACTGCACCTATTATTATGCAGCTCTGGCTGTCTCCGACCCATATGGTAGTCCATTCATCCATCCAACCACAACCCCTTTTTTCCTATTTTTGCACATGGTGTTGGGGGATCACTTGAACAGTGACAGTCATCTAGAGCCAAGGTTTACACCACCATGTGGATAGCCCTGCCACGGTAATTCTTCTACACCATACACTCACACCTATGGCCAATTTAGAGTGTCCAATCCACCTACTGGAATGTGGGAGTAAACCAGAGCACCTGGAGGAAGCCCATGTGAACATAAGGTGGGCATGCAGACACCACACAGAAGGCACTCCAGCCAAGAATCAAACCAGGGAACCTTTTGCTGTGAGGATACAACACTATCCGCTGCACCACTGTGCCACCCTTATGGTGGTGCAGTGCTCTTGGGAGAGGAGCACTGCATAAATCACTCCTTAATGCATGTCTTTATAGAGAAGGCATTCTGGAGCACTAGTGTCCAGGGATACCTACAGGACAGGAAGAAAAGGTAGTTTCATTGCAGAATACAGCTGCTGTTCAAGGCAAGGACAAATCTCCTGTGTTTCCAGAAAGTTAACGTTGCTGTCACAGAGCGAACTAAAACAGATGGTAGTCCATTCTTCACCTGTTTTAGTTCCCTCTGTGACAGAACTGGCAACCCTTTGGTAACACAGGAGATTTCTTCTCCTGCCCTGAGAAAACATCACCCTGCAGGTATCTCTGGACACTAGTGCTCCAGAACACCTTCTCTATGGGGGACGTGCGTTAAGGAGTGATTTATGCAGTGCTCCTCTCCCAAGTGCCTTTTCTTCATTTATAATGAGAAACCTCAAAACTCCTCTTGCACCACCTATAGTGTAATTGTAGTGTTCTGTTACCCAGTAACTTTGTGCAGCATTTTCAGTTCTTTAGCAATGAGAAACGGAGTTTTTTTTAATTCATGTGTGAATCTACCACAATTTCTGTGGTCCTACATGTAAGATGGCAACAAACAATGGAGTGGTAGTGTGGAGATAAAAGCCAGAGTTATTAAAAGATTACTGCTTTGGACATGCTGCAGATCACAGTCACCTGTGCTGATAATGACACCCAGCTGTAAAATTTTAACATGGTTGTAGCTCTGTGCCAAACTGACCTGATGGAATAGAGAGAAATTGCTGCTAGATACACTAACAATATTCAGGAACTCCAAGTCTATTTGTAATGGCTGAAATTAAGAATAGAGGACCTAGATCATGGGGTCCAAGAAACAATTTGTGTGCAACTGAAATGCTCAAGAACATGGAGGGGGCCCAATCCAATCTCCTTTGTAAAGAAGGACTTATGTTTATTTCTTGGGGTTAAGTCAGCACCCATCTTAGAAAGGACTCTTAGAATCAACCTTAGAAATCAGAACAATAATGTGTCATGTCACTTAAATTTGCAGATCACATTGACTGGGAGTTCATACTATGGCAAGCCAGGGAGCATGGGATCAATTTTAAAATTGCTAGCAATCAAGTTGGATCACTCACAGATTACACTATAAAGTTTTATGCAAAGTGGATGTTAATGGTACCTTATCTTAGAAGATGCCAGGACCTACGATTTCAGGTTAACATACTGATTCCAGACACATTATGTTTGACTAAGGAGGGTCAGCATATTCAAGTCCATTCTCCCACTGAAGCTGAATGTTCTTAAAGCTTTGTTCTGAAGACAAACCCCATACCTCTGCAGATATCCCCCAGTCATCAGCATCCATGGGGTCAGTTGGCAAGAAGAGGGAATTATCTGCTTTCACAGAACTTAAAAAATTACACAGTTAAAAAAAGGGCAGGGATAGTGAGATTAATACTCCATATTGCAGGCATGGTAAACCCTCCTCTTCCAGACAGCAGCTGCTTAAAACCACAAGACAAGACAGTAATAGATATGGCCCTGTAGCTAATCATCCTTCTGATGCTATTGAGGACTGGGTGGACATGCCTTTCTCTATATCAGAAATTTCATCAGAGGAAATTGATTTTCTTGATAAATCTTGGCTGAATCCAGCTTCCTCCGTGTGCAACTGTGAAACCATGGGAGAGCTGACAGACAAGGCTATGCACCCTGATGTGTGACTGTAGAGTGTTGTGTATCATTACTCCTTCCTTTTATTTTATGGAGTATCATATTAGCCCTCTCCTGAAATATTAAGTACTGGACAGGAAACAGTGAGACCAAAGGCACAAAGAAAAAATTGGGGGAGATGGAGTGTTAACACCTTAATATTTGTTTCTGGCCTACATGTTTTTTCTTCTTCTTTCTTTCAGGTCAAGAACGATTTGGTACTAGTTTACACTGCTTTGCAAAGTGTAAATCAAGATGTAAGGACATGAAGTAGATGCATAGTCAACTGAATCGTTTTTTTGGCCCTTTCATTTACTCTCACCAGCTCCTTTTCCTTCCTTCTCTTATTTTCTTTATGGTCTCAGGTCTGCTCCCCCCACACATGCTCTGTAATTACATGCTTCTGCATACCATTTAATCTGGTATATTCTTTGCTCTTCCAGGATGGTTCCAGGCAGATGGAGGTTATTTACTGTGTGTTATTTAATACTCACACAAATGTATGCTCTGTTGAGAAATGCAGACTGGACGCATGGGTTGTATGTTGAGAAGAAACTAATTATTGAGTTATCAGTTATCATGCTGGCACACTTATTCAGTTATCAGTTAGCATGTTGGCACACTTACTGAGTTATCAATTACCATGTTGGCACACTTATTGAGTTATCAGTTACCATGTTGGCACACTTATTGAGTTACCAGTTACCATGTTGGCACATTGCTTACTGTTGTAGACCTTTCTGGTACTGATTTTCTTATTAGATACACTTAAATCTTACATTGCAATTGAACCTAACATGAGCCTTACAGGGTTATAACTTGATGTCATACAGGGCAAAGTTATGCTTATCTCCTGTTGACATGATTTAAAAATACAGTGTTTTTTTTTAATTATGACAGTATTTTTGTGAGAAGACAACTTTATGGTTGGACTTTACCACAAAGGATGAGACAATTGGGAGGTGCAGCATTCTCCCATCTTTGTGAGCATGAGATCCAGTATGTTGGAGCCTCTAGTGGGCGTATTCACTATTTGGTCAAAGGTGTTTGTATTTATGAAGTCCAAAAATCTCTGTGCCTGTAGATCTGAGGCTATGTAAGCTTCTCAATCTATAGAGGAGCAATTAAAGTCTCCCATGAGTAAGGCATTATGTTGGATGGTAAGTGTTTCCAGTAGGTCCAAGTATACATTGTGAACTTTTTGGGATGCAGCCTTAATCCTCATAAGAAATTTGCTGTTGCTTCCCTTTACAACCCTCCTGGAAATAATCTTCCCATCCTAGAGAACATTCTGTCCTGGTTTTCCCATACTATTCCATATGAAACCCTCATCTTAGGAGATATCAACACTGATTGGTCCAAAATTATTACTGACTCTCCTCAACATAGTATCAACCTATGTGGTTTCCACCAATTGATCTCAGCACCCACCCGTCTGCACAAAAACTCTTCATCCAGCTGTACAATTGACTGGATCCTAACCAATTCCCCCCCAGCTCTACCATAACCCCACCACTTTACCTGACTGCCTCAGTGACCATCTCCCAACCTCTGTCATAAGACACACCACCCAGAATCACAAACCCCACCTTTTTAGAGATTGTCACAAATTATCCAAATTTAGCATCTCCTAATTCAACTCTAGTCTTTCCAGTATAGACTAGTCTGTCCTTAGACAAGTCCCTCTGAATGATGCTGTAAGTATGTTCAACAGCATCTTCCTAAATATTTTGGACTCCCTAGCCACCTCCAGGAAAATCAGAATAAAATCTAACCAAGCCCCATGACTTTCTAAGAAAATTAGGACCCTTATGCAAGAAAGAGACAGTGTCTGGAAAGTCTGGAATAAAACTAAACAACTATCCCTTCTACTCAAATATAGACAATTAAGAAACCTTGCTAAGAAACATTGTAGAAATGACAAAAAGGCTTACTATAACACAGTCCAGCTCAACAACAAATTCAAGTCTCGAAAGTTCTGGTCTACACTTAACAAAATTCTTTCTCCAGGTTGTCCTGCAAACCTTCCCCTTACCCTAATACATCCCTGCAGGAAAACACCACCCTCCTAAATAAACACTTCACTGAAACCATCCAAAAACTCATTCCCTCAAACTCTGGCACTACTGCTGTACCTACCCCTCCTAACCCTCCAAACCAAACTCTCTTTTCCTTTCACCCTGTTCCTACTTCTTATATCAAATCTCTTCTTCTTAAGCTCAGACCCTGCTCTCCCTCTATTGAAGATATACCTCCTACCTTCCTCAAACTTGCTGCTGAATCTATTGCTTATCCTATATCTATAGTAATCAACAGATCTAGTCTAGAATCCACCATGCCTACCCTGTGGAAATCCTTCTTCACTAGTTTGTTACACAAAGGTGGGAACTCCACAGACCCTGCCAACTACCGACCCATTGCCATTCTATCCCCCTTCTCTAGGACTCTTGAAAAATGCATTCACTCTCAGCTTCTTAACCACCTCCTCCAGCATAATCTTCTCACTCCCACTCAGTATGGCTTCCGTCCCAACCACAGCACAACCACTGCCCTCCTATCCTTCACTCATACCATAGCTGAAGCTTTCGACAACAGCAAACTCATATCCCGCCTCTTCCTTGACCTTCCTCTATTACTATCTAAACTTGCTAATCATAATCTATCTTATTCCTCCCTGGCCTGGTTCAGTAGTTACCTATCCTGTAGGCAGCACTATGTCAAATGGCTGTCATCCTTTTCACCATTCCTTCCTGTCCCAACTGGAGTACCCCAAGGCTCCATCTTGGGTCTCCTTCTATTTAATGTCTTCACCAACGATCTCTGCACATTCTGCAAGCAAACGTCTCTCTTCCAATATGCTGATGACTCTACACTTATCTTTATCTCAAACAATATAACTGAGCTCCATACCCTAACTCAAAATGCCTTTTTATCCACTGAAAAATGTCTGCCTGATAATTTACTCATCCTCAACCCTAAAACAACCAAACTCTTCCTCCCCCGATCTCTTACTAACCATAAATCTACCTTTGCTATTAAATCTTCTAACAACACAATTATCCAACCTGATACCTACACAAAACTCCTTGGAGTCATAATTGATGATGAACTGAAATTTAACCTGCACTTACTCCAATGTATAAAAAAAACACACCAGAAATTGGGGCTACTGTATCGTAATAAAAACTTTCTAACCCACAATGCTAGACTCACACTGACACAAGCATTCCTCTTTCTCTCCCTCCTAATATGCTGCCCCAATACTCACCAACATTCACACTACAGCCCTGAACAAACTCCAACAAACCTACCACAAAATAACTAAATTTATCACAAACTCTCCTTACAATGCTCATCACCGTATTGGTCTAAACTCTCTTCAATGGCTTGAACTCCCCCAACAAATCCAACTATCTCAATTTCAAATGCTGCACAACATGCTTTACAAACCTTCATCCTGTCCATTTCTTTCATCCTTTATCTCTATTTATACTCCACCTCGGACCTTCCGTTCCTCTATCCAGCAACTACTTGACATATACCAACCTAAGAAAACAGTTGGCAAACTACTATATAAATATTCTGTTGCTCTTGCTTGGAACAAACTTCCATTAAACATATGTTCCATCACCCACTCATTACACTTTAAAAATGAACTAAAACACCATATGATCAACTCCAAGACTTGTCCCTGCCACGACCCAACATAAGCACCTTTCACGCTCCTTAAATCACTAATTCATTTTTTTCCTCACTCATCTCATTTCCTACAACTCCATGCATGATAGCCAATGCCAATTTTTTTTTAGCAATTAAGATGCATAATTTCCTCATGTAAATACATGATCACTTTATATAAATATTGTGTTTTTGTTGTATCATGTAAGCTCTCTATTTTGTTTTTCTTCATGCTATATTAACAGATTTGTTAATTTGATCTTTATACTATCTCTTATATATATATGTTTTTCATGTAACTGTTTTTTGGATCTTTTCTCCTCAGGTCTCCACTGAAAATGGGGCCTCAAGCCCAGCTGGACCAACACAGGTAACAAATGTCAATAAATAAATAAATAAATAAATAAATGATACATTATTTTATCTATGGTGATGTGCACTTTGAGGACTCTAGCGCATCATCCTGTTTGACCACTGCAGAGGTTTTCTTTTTTTTTTTTTGATGTGTCTTGTGACACCTCATACTTTAGCCCTTGTCTGTGCAGCTACTAGTCTAACAGTGTGAAGGCACGGAAACCTTGCACTGGTAGTATACTCTGTGCTGGGCCAAAGCCATTGCCATTCAGGAGTTGCTGCAAGTACTCCTTCCATATGCCTTTGATGTCCTGTGGACTGGTGAGCAGGCTGTTGTTGGCATTTCTTATGAAGGTTGTCTGTTGAGAGCCTTCTTTATCTTTCTGCCTTTGCCATGGAACTGAGTTCCTTTGTAACAGCTACTGAGTCATTTTCCAGAAGCTGGTAGAGAGCCTCTGATGCCCTGTGTTTTGTTATTGCAACTCCTCTCTTAGTCTCTAGCCAGCTGGTATTCCTTCTTAACCTGGCCTGTGTTTTCTATTTCCCACTTTTCCTGCACTTCTTTTTTTTGATGACTTTCTGAACTTCTGCATTCCACCACTAGCTTTCCTTGTGTACTTTATTTCCACACCTGACTCACCAGCATATCTGTTCTATAGCCTTCATACATGCTTTGACTCTACCTATTTCCTCTTCTTCCTGAGGTGCTAGAGCCCTTTGTATTTAACGTAACTTTAGTGCTTTCTCTCCTGTCAACTTCCAGGTGTTCTGTCTAGTCTCTATTGACCTTAGAGCCTTTTCTGACCACTGCTTGCAACTGAATGTGGCAACCAGTGGTTTATGTTATAGGCCCACTGTTTCATTAGGATGACTCTGCAATAACTGTTTCTACCCCAGTGCCCTTCCCTTACTAGGAGGAACTTTACCTGAATTACAAGTTGGCCCGTCTTGTATGTGACTTTGTGAATGTGTCATCATCAAGGCATTTGCCAAACAGAAGTCTTGAATGACTTCTCCTTCTTTATTCCTGTTGCCACCCATGTGGGCTCAGGCAGTCCTCATGTCCTGTTCATTCAGTCCCAATATGTACATTTACTTCTCCCATTATCAACACCAACTCCTGTTGTCCTGCTTCATGAAATAGGTGCTACAACTGATGTCTGAATGTACACTTTTCTTCACGTTCACAACCCTGCTAGGGGACATAGGCTGATGTTATGAATAGTGCCCTATCTTTACACGAGTCTGATTACCATGAGTCTATCACTAATTTTGATGACATCCCACACTGTCTTGAGCAAACTTTCCCTCACCACAATTCCCACATCATTTCTAGTCTGTCTTTCCCCTAAGTAGTAGACTCTGGATCCCAAGCCAAGTGGCTTTGATGTACTACCCTTCCATCTTGGGCTTGGCCACAGAGAATGTTCAGCCTCCTCAGTGCCATTGTGTCATCCACTTCCAAGCTACATCCTCAGTGAACCTATCTTGTGTATAGTGATCCTTAGTTCATGTTTGGCAAGTTGATTAGTTTTACTTCTAGCATTTGGTCAAAAGAGCTGTCCCAGGTGACAGATATATTTCACAGGAACATATGGTTTTAAATGAAAGTTTTGATACTTATCAAATAACTATTTTGGATGAAGCACCAGAAATAACTAAAATAAAAATTCAGGGTAATGAAATAAAAATGAAACACTGATACTTCCCTACTTGTTGAACAGAGAAGAACCTAAGGAATAGGTAGTAGAAATTATTCAGGAGTTATTAGAGAAGACAGAAATGTCTTCAGAAAATATAGCTAGGGAGTGGGATAAAATGAAAGTGGAGTTAAAAAATGGGTAGAAATAAAATAAAAAGAGATATGGTTAAGAAGTAATGATAATTATTTAGAGGAACTGACAAATGTTAAAGTATTGCAGACTAAGGGGGAATCTCATAGAATAAGAATAGGCACAAATCCAGAGTGGTGCGGAGAAAATAAGGGGCTACCTCAACAGTATGTATGAGTTTAGAAAGATTGCTGTTAAGCAACTGTTTTTTGATAATAACTCTAGAGCACAAAAAAATTTAGCACAAAAGCTCAGGCAACAGAAAAGAGAAAGGATTGTTGCCAAGCTTAGGGAGCCTATAACAAGGAAAATAACCAGAGATCCTATAGATGTATTAGAAGTATTTTGGAAATTGTATGAAAATCTGTATGATGTAGAGAAATGCGGAAATCAAGAAAAAGTACAAATGAAAATGTTTATTGAGGAATTAAATATGCAAAGGTTAGAGGTGGCTGAGGCTCCATTATTAATAGGATAGGGGATGAGATAAAAATAGTGATGTGCAACCAATCTACAGAAAAGTCTTCAGGAATAGATGGTATTTCTGTGGAAGTTTAGAAGCTAGGAGTGAAAGAGGTGATAAAGATCTGGAAGGTTTTGTTTAACAGTATTTTGAAAGGAGGAGAAGCAACAACATCCTGGAAGAAAGTGGTGGTGGTTGTAATACTAAACATTGGTAAAGACTCATCATATCCAACTTCATATAGGCTCATTTAAATTTTAAACCATGATTATGCAGTGTTTATGTGTATAATGGCTAGAAGTATGGCAAAGGTGATACCACAATTGATAGCTCTGGATCAATGTGGTTTTGTGCAGGGGGGGCAAACATTTGGCAACGTTAATAGAATAATGATGATCCAAAAGGAAGCAGAAAATAAGAAAATATCCCTGTTGTTGGTGGGTCTTGATGCAAAGAAAGCATTCAGCAGAGTAAGGTGGGATTTTATAGTAAGAGCAATGGAAGCCTTTACATTCCCTGACACAATAATAATGTTTTTTTTTTCAAAAATGTCTTTATTGCATTTTTCCATAATAAACACACACAAAAACACCATAAGACACATATATGTTACATCTATGTAGAAAAAAACAGAACTAACATGAGCTAACTAACTATATACAAATGATACATACAGTTTACGCTAGAAGTCATGCTTTTTGTCAACTACTACACTAGATATATAAAGGCAGGTAAAATCAGATATCACTTAGAAATGAGGAATGCTAATTAGGAGGATGTAGGAAGGATCTGAGGTGAAAATGAAAGTGGGGGATTTCCTCTTTGATGAGTTCTGTTTGAAAAGAGGAACCAGGCAGGGGTGTCCTATTTCCCTTTTGTTGTCTGCATTATATTTAGAACCACTGGCAAAGAAAATAAGGGACTCAGAAATTCAAGGATATAATTGGTATGGTAATCAAGAAAAGTTGGATTTATCTGCAGATGATATTATTTTGTACCTGATAAAACCAAAAAAATTCCATTTTGGTGTTGCGGAATATTTTGAGACAGATTTGTGTCTTTTTGGGATACAAAATTAATGAAGATAAAAGCAATAGCTGTAAACTATGCACTCACACACACATGATTAAATGAAGTACTTAGGAGTCTGGGTTGAAAAGTATTCTGTTCTCACAGTTAAGGGCATTTTGGAAAAGACTAAACAAAAGATAAGACAAAAAAGGAAGCTCTGTTTTATGGATATGGATAGCAAGATGCAAGCAGTGAAACTGTGTTTATTTTATTTATTTATTTAACATTTGCTGACTGGGAAAGTCTGACTAGGACAGAAACTATTTTCAGTGGAGGCCCGGGAAGAAATGCTCCAGATGCATGTCTTTGGAATGTGGGAGGAAACTGGAGTACCTGGAGGAAATCCATGCGAACGCAAGGAGGACATGCAGACTCCACACACAAGGAACCCCAGCCAAAAATTGAACCAGAGAACCTCTTGCTGTGAGGCAACAACATTAACCACTGCACCACTGTGTCGCCCATTTTTTTAGTCCCTTTAGTTTTATAAACAGATCAGGCATATTTTTATCAACCAGGGGAGAAGTTGTGGATAGTAACTAATAAAGAGTTGAATGATTTTTTTCAGGGAGAAGAAAAGGGCAAGAGTAAGGGGGGGCAAGTTTATCCTTCCAATAGAACAAGGTGGATTGGGATTATCTGATCTGAAGGGGTATTTCAAAGCTACAAAGTTAAGGCTCCTATAAATAGCACAAACAGAAAGCTATAATTCAAAGTTGAAAGTGATGATATTGAAATGAGAGGAAGCTCTGGAAATAAGAAGATGCTAGTACTTTGGACAGAGATACTTAAGAAGAATAGGAATAAACATATAGAATGTTATAGTCATGAAATAGCAGAAAGTGTTCTAAAAACGAACCCTAATATTCAATAAACTCTGTGCAGGAATAGTGTTATTCCTACACAGAGTGAATGGTGTTCACTTCTGCATAGCCTTAACAGCAGCGCGCCTTACATATTAATGAAGGTGCACTACTGATAATGGCTTTGTGGACACGAACACTATTGAGTACAGGGGGCGTGTTTCAGCAGTGCTCACACATCCAACATACCCCCTGTGCTCTGAAAGTGCCATACAGCACTTTCTAACTGCTTTCAGTGTCTGTGGACACTGAAAGCAGGAATTTCAATAGTAAGCAATGGAGGGTGTGTGTGACAGGTACTGTCACACACCCCCTGCATTGACAAAGTGCCATATGACTCTTTCACCATATGTCTGAACCTCTTAGAGGCAAAAGTCTAGACAAAGCCTAAAATGATGGGGGGCATACCTCTCAACCTCTGACAGGCAAAAATCTGGACAAAGCCTAAATTGATGAGGGCCATACCTCTCAACCTCTGAGAGGCAAAAATCTGGACAAAGCCTAAAATGATGGGGGAGGGGCATACCTCAGAACCTCTGAGTGGCAAAAATCTGGGCAAAGCCTAAAATGATGAGGGCATGCCTCTCAACCTCTCAGAGCAAAAAAAATGGACAAAGTCTAAAATGATGGGAAGACAAATAGGGAGAGATTATAAATATTGCCCTTACAAACTTAGACAGTTGATAGAAGAACATGGTTTGTATCAACATAACATATAGGGAAGGATTTGAAGTCTGAAACTCAAATGTATGTCATTATGTAGTGACTTCAATCCTGATATTGCCCATAGAAACTTAGACAGTTGATAGAATGACAGGTAGTGCATTACCAAATATGACTTACAAGGAGTACTGATACATGTAATTAAAGTGCTTTTATTCAATTTTTTTTCCATTCCAAGTAAAGTTTAAGCGTAGCTGAAAGGGTTTGCATGCTATGGCCCTCTGCTCAGCATTGCTTAAACATCTCATAGGAGCTAAATACAAGTGTATAGCTCAGATCCTTAATGACGAGATAGCATAGTGGTTAGAGTCCGAGCGTTGCATGTAGCAGTTCACAGTTTGAGTACCAAAACAGGCCCTTTATTTTCACATGGGAAAGCATTGTTAAAATTATATATATATTTTTTATTTTAAATTATGTAGTATTTATATTTGTTGTGTAGCTGGTTCAAAATGGAAGTGTGAGTGCGTATAACATGTGAAATCACCCATGTATGCACGAGTGTCCCATAAAGTATAGTCACACCCCAACATAATGTAATGAAAGCACACAGAGGGACGTCATGCAAAGTAAATCATATACACTTAATAATATGTCAGTAATGATTAATGAAGTTACAATTCTGATATTTTTTTAAAATGAAAACTGAGAAATGGTTAGCAGTGGTCATTTCTGCCTAGCTGGTTTAAGCATTGCTCAGACATAAATACTAAGCAGCAGTCAACTCAGCTAAGTGGATTTGCACACTGTTAAGCAGTGCTTAGCATTTACCTCTTTAAGCACTGTTCAACGGATTTGTGCACCGCTCAGCTGAGCTTAGCATTTTCAAAATGGTCCAATGACAGCAAAGGGTGGGAATATGGCCTTATTTAAACTGCACAGGTGGGAATGCAGCCATAAACTGTTGTAGTTTGATCTCTGCAGGATCCATGTCTGACGTTGGAGAGGGTGCGCGCTTTCAGGCACAGAGCTGGGGCATTCTGGAGTCCAGGGTCATGTCTGGACTCCTCGTAGAAAACCATGACAACAGACTGCTGCAGGGCCAGTACCAGGGCTCTCAGTACAAAGCAGAGGCCTGGGACCATCTGGCATTTGACCTCACCAGAGGAATTGGAATCCCTTGAACTGGTGAGCACGTATGGCATCATTATGCTGACCTAAAGCATAGGAAGAGGGTGCTCTTGGCCCTTTGGATCCAAGAAGCTTGGGCACAGATTGCTCCAGTAGTTTGTAAGTATCTCATGATTAACTGTACCAAATTCTAGCTTGAGTATGTGATAGATAGGTAAGCATAATGTTTACAGCTGCAGCAGAGTGGGCTAGCAATATCGAGGCCCATGCCGACAGACTGACAAGGCTGCACAGACAGGCTGGTGAGTACAGGTCTAGCTTTCAGTATATAGTGAAATAAATAAGAAAGAGTACATTGTTTACTGCCAGTAGGTGTAGTATGTTCTGCGTCTAACGTATAAATAAAAGTTTGCCAGACTAGTATTGATCTACAGGATATTCAGTAGCAAAGCACTGTATCATATAAGTGAAATAAAGACTCATACCAAAAACTGTTGTGTTTACTCTGGTATGTTGTTGTCAAAATAGAAAGTGTACAGGTTCTTCACAACAAATATGGCTTTGACAGCATGAATTAACTGAGATGTTTCTAAGAACCAGCTATTATGCAAAACAATATATTGTGGAGCTGTAAAACAAGATATAAATGAAATATGAAATATGTTATGCACTAAGATCTGAATCCTGAATAGTAATGTCTAATGTATTATAGTGTGTCCCCTGCAGCATTGCCTTGTGTTAACCTTTCCTTTCCAGATTGTATTATTTCAAAGGGTTAATACATAGTACACTATCTGTCAAGTGTAAATCTAAGGATTACAAGGTCAGAATGTCTAACTCACAGAGTAATAGGCAGACATCAGGCAAGCAAGAGACAGCAGTTCCCTAGTAGCTCAGTGTGATGAGAAATAGCCTTGTTGTTCATTTTAGCACACCCAAACACGGTTCGAATCCAGGGAGTGGTACTGAGATGTGTGCATATATACACTCAAGAAATCTTGAATATTTGTAAAAATAGTTAGGTAGTGGTAACAGATTTTTACTCCACAGGTCTTACAGGAAAATAAATGTTTGTAGTGGCTGTATGAAGGGTATACCAATACACCATGTATAACTGTCTCACTGTCCAACCCCATGCCTGTAAGACAACAGGATAGGTACATACACCATGCACTCTGCTGATGCATGTCTCTCAAATGTCACGCTGTCATGACTAGTGGTCACTGCTGCCAATCACTTTGGACACAGATAGGAATCCAGGTGAAGTATGCCAGTAGCAGACACACACAACATCAGTGCAGGGTACCCCTTCTTTGTCAGATATGTAACCCTGACATGTACAAGCCCCCCTAGTAATGTAGCCATAGTTGTCCCAGTCTGCCCCATACCATTACAGGTTGACAGTTTAACAGGTATGTATGTGCTACATAAGCTATGGGCCATAGGTAGATGTAAAGTGAGGGCAGACCTGTAGAGTATTGAGCAGTACTGTTGTGTAAAATAGAAGCCTATACAGTTGGTAATGGACTTTTTCTCTCTCCCCACCCCTCATCTGCATCACTAATTAGTATTCATATACTATGGGTATGTTTTTCTCAAAACTTAATATTGGGAATTCTGTTCTATTATTGTTCATATATTTAATTGGTTGCATATTAACATACCTTGTTCAAATACCATTGTTGATGGCCTGTTGCCATTGGTGTAACTGGCATGCTGTTACACTACTTACTGTTGTTCCATGTATGCATGTGTTCTGTTTGCTATGCAACTGTTTGTTATCTGTTGGTTTGAGTTAATTGGAACACCCACGCATGCTGTTATAACTAATTTTGAAATGCTTTGTTCATGACTAACCAATATATCTTAGATAACCTCAACATCATAACATGTTTTGGGAAGACAGATCCAGGCAGAACTGCCTGTCCCACCTCATCTGGCTGTAGCACTGGGAACTTCCTCTGCCACTGGTTCTGCACCACCTTTGGGTGGAACTGCCTCAGGGAACAGGTCCGCATGGGCATGGAGAGGAGCTTGACACCCACTGCAAGTTCCGGGGTATGGTGCGCAGAGTCATCCACTCCAAGTTGGATGGATGGCTGCACCAAGCACCCCTGTGCTCCCTAGCTACAACTCATTCCATACCTTTTTGCCCCAGAATGCGGCCAGAAGCTCCAAAGGCAGTCGTGTCTCCATATTCGTAAAGGATATGCACAACTCTTGACTGGTAGCCTAACATAATGCATCTGAGATACTTCAGGTACAACTAACACAAGGTAAGATGGAGATACAAGTCATAGCCTGCTACAGAACCCCAAACATGTCCCTAGACTCTCACTCCAACTTCCTAAACGCCCTGGAATATATCAATGTTCAACCCAATACTCTCATACTGGGTGACTTCAACTACCCTTCTATCAACTGAGAAAACTATTCAAGTACCAATGTACAGGCCCAACACTTCTGGAATTTATCAATTCCAATGCCCTGGACCAGCTCATTCTGATCCCCACTAGAGGAAGAGACATCCTCAACCTGGTTATCACCAACATGGGAGACCATTGCTCTAACCTATAGTCAGTTACTCCCTGGTTAAATCTGACCACAAACTGATCACCATGGAAATCTCCATCTCAGCTACCCCCCCCCCCCCCCCGCTAAGGTGACCACCCTGAAAAACTTCTCTAAAGCTGACTTTGGGCTTCTAAAAGCAGAGATGGCTCACTTCTTGGCACCCATGCCAATGGAAACTTTTAGCTCTGATAGTCAGCAAATTGTTGATATTTCATTTAAAAACTGGGTTATCTTGTCCTCTTGTGAAGAGATGAAGAACTGTATTGGTAATGCCCCAGTTATTGTGTATAGGAAGGGAATATGTTTGAAAAATCTGCTTGAAAATTATAAAAGTGAACCGGTAAAAGGCTCTATGAGAAAATGCAGCCAGTGTGGCTGTATCTTGGAAGGGTCAATGGTGACCATTAATGGCCAACTTCTCAGACTTTGTGGTAGGTTTACTTGTTAGTCTGAGAGGGTGGTGTATTGTGCAGTCTGTATGTAATGCCCCACCTTCTATGTAAGGAAAACTGAGAGGAAACTCAGGAATAGAATCTATGAGCATGTGAGGGACATCAGGTTGAAAAATAAAACGAATGCCCTAGTTAGGCACTGCATTGATCATGACGGTCACTCTTTTAAGTTTGTCATTATTGAAATGCTAAGGAGGGATCCGAGGGAGTGTCCATGGCCCTTGCATCTGGAAAAATGGAGGCATTATGGCAGTTAAGACTGAATGCAACTTGCTTTCCAGATTTGAATGACATGTTTTCCTTAGCCTGGTTTTTTAAAGTTGAGGGCTCTGGAAAGATGAATGCCTTAACTGACTCCCTGTGATCTTTTACTTGTATTTTTATTTCTTTTTTGGATGTATAAAATACATTTTATTACATGTTTAGTAATTGATACTCCAGTGCTATGTTTTAATTAATATTTATTTTTTTTGTGTGGGTTATCATTATATGCCATCGGACTTGCCTTTATTAGGAGGGCTGACTGATGGATGTTTTCTTCAAGTATATTGTGCATGGATGATGCAAAAAACTTTTAAAATAATAATAATTTTTTTAGATGGGATATAAGGCTTCTGCAGGACTAATTGGTTTAATTGTCTTGCATGAGGTGTTAATTGGGGTTGGGTGTATATACCATGTGCCTCCTGTGCTGTCTTTTATCTTGATAAAGCCTCTGAACTGACAGAGATGAAAGTGCTTGCTGTTATAGCTGAATAAAGTGTTTCTGGTGTTCAACCGGTCTCTGTAACTTCTTAGTGACTGTATATTGGATTGCACCTTGGATTACACCACTGTGATTAGCTTTGCCCTGCCAGCTCCTGGATTTGGTGCTTACTTTTGGTATCACTGATAAACTCACCAAACTAGGCATCAAGCCTTACATCACTAGGTGGGCTGCAAATTGGCTTGCAGACAGGACCCACAGAGTGAAAGTTGCGGATTCTAAGTCAGACTGTTTATCAGTCATGAGTGGAGTCCCACAGGGCTCGGTCCTGGGCCGTCTCCTGTTTTGAATCTACTTCTCAGAAGTCCAGGCCAACACAGAAGGACTATGGCTGACCAAGTTCACTGATGACTGGAAGCTAGGAGTCATTATCAACTCCCTAAGTGATGCAGACATCCTACAAAAAGGCCTCTCTTGAGACCAATGCCTGGTGATGGAACCATGGCCTGAAGCTTAATGCCAAAAAATGCGTTATCATCCCCTTTGGAAAAAACTAATTTCCCATGAATTGCCAAGTTGATGGGAGCCCACTGAACACTGAAGGGGCCATAAGAGATCTGGGAACCCAGGTCGACAGCCACCTCACCTTTGATCACCACATTGCCACTGTGGTCAGAAAGTCCTTCTATGTGGCACATCTTATAACCAGATGTTTCACATTCAGGAAGAAAGAGGTCATCATCCCTCTCTACTCATCCCTTATTAGAGCAATCATCGGATATAACACCCCATTTGGCATGTACCTGACCAGATACCTACAACAGCTGGAGAGGCCACAAAAGTACCTCACAAAAATAATCCTAAGCCTTAAACACATGTCCTACATGAACAGACTCAAGAAACATCAGCTGTTCTCAGTCTCTTATCATCTACTTAGAGGTGAGCTCTGCTTGACTTACAAAGCCATGTCCAACCCAGCCCTACTTGAAATGCTACACCTAAAGAGATCGCAGTCCCCCTGTGCCACATGCTCCAGAGATCACAACCTCATTACCGCAATTAACAGAACATGCTGGAGGGGCAGGTTCATCTCCCAAAGACTGCCCATACTCTGGAATAAGCTTCCCATTCATGTCAAGCAAAGCACCTCACTGGCCATCTTCAAGAGGAATCTTGATGAGTGGATGGATAACAGAAAGTTAACTCCAGGGATCATTCCAGTTGCACTGCTGGATACGAGCACTGTGAACTAACATTGGGTGGCACGGTATCTGAGCAATTTTTTTTTTTAGGGCTAGGCTTGTAAAGGCTCCAGGGCCATTAGCCTAGTACACACCTATGAACCTATGAACCAGATGGAGGGCCACCTGGTACACCTGGAGGGGCAGCCTGCCCTATTGTCCAGCCCCCAGTACATCCACTTTAGGGGCCATGAAGGTGCAGTGATGACTGCCCATGGGTGGACCTCAGTCCCACTGTATCCATTTGGGGGCTCATGGCCCTCTAATTCCCAAGCGCTCTCCTTGTCCTAGGTGTTTACCCCCTCATGTGTTATATACCATGCCTGCCTGCTGTCTTGTGTGTCTTGTCTGTTTGCAAATACAACCTATCTTACCCAACCTACCTCGCCAAACATATCTACATCCCTTCTCCAGCATCCCACTCTCTCCTTAATAAAAACAAAAAAAGGGCATCTGTCCCGCAAAAAAAAACATTGCCTCATACATAGATCTACATTTGGCCCCCATGTCCAGTAACATAAATCAATCAACTTTCAAATTACTGTACAAATATATGTTGCCAACACCCTTCCCTGTGGGGTGTGAGGCTGTAAATTCCAAATGTTCCACATCAGTCACAACTGCTGCTGCAGTAGAAATGTAGAACTGCGGTCCTTTCCTACACCCATCCTGCACATCCCTAGCTGGTTTTCTTAATGTTTTATCCCCTGCTTGCCCCCATTTCATCACTTTCCTATCACCTTTTTTTCTTTTCTTTATTTAAAATGAATGCGGGTGTAAGCAGGAATAAGCACCACTAAGCGAAGCTAAGTGGACTTAACCGTCTGTTAGCATCACTTAGCTTCACTCAAAACTGCGCAAACCCACTTACATCTGCTAAAAGTGCTTTAATCACTCTGTCTCCATCAGCACTTGTTTTGCTCAGCAACAAAATAATCAGCCCTGTCAAGTCTCAAATCCAGGATGCTGTGCAATACAATCACAGCAAGATACCACTACACCATCTGAGCTGTGGGGATTGATAATGCTTTTACAAACATATCATGCACTACAGTCATTTAACATTAATGACATCACTACCATGTCTTGAACCCAGGATGCTCTTCTACACTATCTGATCTGTGGGAATTTGTCATGCTTTTACAAACATATCATGCACTGCAGTCATTTAACATAAGGGGAAAAATACACATCCCTGGCAAGTCTTAAACCCAAGACCTTGTGCACTCCAGTCACAGCAGCTACCACTACTCCACATGAGTGGTGAGAATTTGAAATGCTTCAGTAAATACATCATGCAGGATGGTCATCCGGCATTAGGATTTTTTTGGTTTGTGTTTACTCCGTGTTGTGGTTATTGTGCATTTTGTATGCTGTGAAATCATTAAAAAAACACCATTGGTTTTACTACAGAAAGTGATGGCCTTTCCATTTTCAGTGCCTTTTGTTGGTTTACTAGCTTTGGTTTGCACTGAATACTTCTCATTGCTGTTCATCATTTAGTGATGTCAATGCTTACATCATCCCAGTGATTTGTCAGAAACCCACAACTGTTATGGGGAACAGACCAGAATATGAGATATGCATCCGGACACTATATAAAAATCTGAACAGTGGAGAGGTATGACTGCAGTCATGTAACAGAAGGGATAAATACAGACAGCTGCCAACCATGTCCCCCAGCACCTTCTGAACTACAGATAGACCAACACAACACATCTCCAAATCAGCTCTGGGGAATTACTCATGCATTTGCAAATATATAATGCACTACAGGGATGTAACCATAGGGAAAAGCAGACATCGGTGAGAAACTGTCCACGCACAACCATTTACACCACAGTCACAGCAACATACCAGTACCCCAACTGAACTCTAGAGTATAACAACTGTTTGAACAAACATATCCTGATTGCCAGTCACACACTACACCTCCGTATACTGCCCCAGGTCACAGTGTACTGGGAATCCTGAGGTGTTACAGGACATTTCTCAACCTGCCCCTACAAACACATACAGCTGATATACCACCAGCAGCTGTAGCAGCATGCACAGTCAGATAGAAAAGGGTCTATGATGGTCACATCTTCTCTTCTCCCTATGCAGCACAACATACATTTACACACTACACTGTGCACAATCTTGACAGTCTAGTAACAATGGCCAGACATACATAACTCTCTACTTTACAGATTTCCACAGAATGTCCAGGGTGTGGGACCATATTTATGGCCACTGCCTCATACCACTTCTGGGATTCTGATAAATCACTGGGATGATATCAGGAGTGAAGTCACTAAATAATGATATACCATACCTCTGAACCTCTTACTGCAAGACATACTTGGGGGACAGGGTTCCAAAAAGAGGGGCATATCTTACATAATGGTGTTACAAACTGAAACAATTGCTGGTGTTAGAGGGTTTGTTATAACATAACTTTTCTGAAGGATATGAAGTCTGAAACACAAATGGATGTCAAAATTTAGTGACTTCAGTCCTCACATTATAGTACTGATTTCTAAAAAACAGAAATTGTCTGAGGAACAGACCAAGCAAACGTGTCAAACCTCTGGACATTTTGCGGAAATCTGGACAGTTGAGTGGTATGCCATAGACATATCACTGTCAGACATCAAGTCACGCAGAAAAATCATGCCCAGACAAACCCTGTTAATCTAGCAATCTTCTAAATGTATAACAGCAATACTTACAATCTGTACCTAATTCTGGAACTCTGTCCCCCATTTTGTTGGGCTTTTTCCACATTTCTTGTTCAAAGAGGTATTTCCACCTGCCTTCTGTGAAGCTGTAGCCCCCACACCTC
Source organism: Protopterus annectens (assembly GCF_019279795.1). Taxonomy (NCBI): domain Eukaryota; kingdom Metazoa; phylum Chordata; order Ceratodontiformes; family Protopteridae; genus Protopterus; species Protopterus annectens. The sequence goes on along the minus strand of NC_056727.1, from coordinate 897,957,576 downwards.
CATAATGTTCTCCTCACAGGCAGGGAAAAAGGGCAAAGCCCACATGAAGAACTTAATTATAGCACTGTGTTGCTATGACATTGGCTAATGGAAAGATAACACAGCTGTTCTGGATGCAATTAGCAAATGAGAGACACCATTTGGTGCACAAGCCATCACCTGCTCATGAGCATTACCTACAAAAGGCAAGCTGCTGCCTATGCAAAACAGGTCTGAATGTTTCTATACAAAGACAGACTGTGACTACACAAACCTAAACATTTGCATTATTCTGAGGAAACTCTTCAACACTATAACAGGTATGTCAATCAATTAAGCATGTAATGGGATGCAATAATGTGAAATAGGAAGTTAAACAATAGGTCTCAACAAGACTTGCTGGACTCACATGTTACTGTCTAACACCTATGGCCATTCCTGCTGGCCCTGTCTGGAATGACATAGGTCACAGCTCTGGTCCCTGAGTCACCCCAGCAAAGGTCAGCTCACATATGACTACTACTGGAGTATCTGTTGTCCAGTACTGACTGTGACACTGCTAGGCCAGCTACCTGGGATGTTGTAAATATTCATATGTCACCTGTGAATGCTACTATGATACATATGCTTCTCTTACAAATGTAAGAGACCTATATAGGGTATGTGCATAGTAAACAAATGGCGCAGAAGTGTGTGTTGAACTGTATTTTATCTACTGAGCTCATACCTTTCAGCTTTCCAGAGTTTTGCAGACTGACCACATGTTTGCCTCATATTTGTAGTCAATGCTTCATACAGTTGTGTTTTGTCTGGCAAATCACTGGCAACTCAGTAAAGACTGAAGTCATAACATAATATCATACAGTTGAATGGCAGATGTCATCCTTCAGAGTATTCCTGTGAATGTGAAACCAACTTTGCTAGCAACTAAGTTTGCCACAGCTAGATTTATAAAGTGCCACTATTTTCTGGCCTTTGCCCCCCATTGATGTGTGCCTTTGTCCAGATGTCTTGCTCTAACAGGTTGAGAGGTATGACTGAGCTGCAAGAGCATAAACTCAGTGTGCCATACTGACAAAGAACAGAAATATCAAGTATTACCCGTGCACATGTATGTATTAATAGTAGAAGCTGGAAGTCTCAAACATACAGACATGAGTTGCAAAATATCAAGTAAATAGGCTGTCCTTGTTTTACAAATGTGTTATTTTAGTTCCAGTGCACCAAACATAAATGTGTATACCTACATGTTGTCGTATTGCCTTCAAATATAAATAATTACTAGGTTGCTTATAATTACTAAGTTGAAATGGAAGAGTGTTTAACTGTGTTATGACTTCCAGTGCTGCACACACATCAGACAAATATGTGCACCTGACACAGAGAAGTATGATATTTGCTGTTAGCCTGTGCTATTAGCCTTTGAAAAGAAGGCAGGTGAGAAACACTGATGTAATATGACATAATGTAGCATTAATATGGATTATTACTTTCAGACCTGTCACACACAAACAGCTTGGCATGTTGTATAGGAACTAGGCAAATGTGACATCATTTACATATATATGGCAATATGGTATATCTGTCTGGTGTTTGTGTGGTCTGTATTGCTCTGAGTATCAGTCTTCTTTGTATGTAATTTAGATTAGAAGCACAGTATTTAAGTTTTGATGACTTGTATTTTGTATGTTATTGTAGTATTACAATTGTTTGGTCATACGTATTCTGTTCTGATGTACATTTCAGAGTTCTTGGCTAGGGTCTGTTAACAAAGGTTACCAAAGAATTCCTTTGAAATATGTGAATAGCAGCAGTTAAGTAGCGTGCATAGCTGAGGCATAGCATTGCTCTCTTAATTACAAATATCTGTAGTTAGTTGAAGTGTTTCTGTATTGTGCAGTTCTTTGAGCATCAGTCATCTCTGCATTTAATGTTGATTTGAAGCTCTTTTGTTAAGCTTTGGTCACACATATTTTGTATTATATTGCATTTGTTTTGTCACACATTTTCTGTTCTGTTGCAGTTGTAAGGGTTCCCCCTTGTTGTGTTCAAATATTTGTTGTCATGTGACTTGGCCTCCCCTACCACAAATCTCATTTTGAACACATCTTCCAGTTGTATCCCATCAGTTTATCCTACTGAGTAGACAGATATCATTATGAAGGAACCACCCCACCCCCTTTGTTTCTCAACCAGACATTATTGTTTCACCCCTTCCCATGTAACCTATAAACACAGAACATGTTACTGTATTTCTGTCTATTTTAACCATATTACTTCAGTTTGTTGTTGCTGCCTGCTGTTACAATGACTCTATTGCACTTATTCTGCTACTGCTTGTCAGTAGTCTGATGTAATTCTGTTATGATAAGGGTGTGCATTTAAGCACATGGGCTTCATGCTAGTTGTTTTACACAATGTAGGTTTGTGGTCTGCACTGTTGTGGGAGGTGAGGCTACATTACGCCCTTCTGAGCTACAACTTGCTGGTTAAAGGCTTATTGTGACTGCTCATTTGAATTGTATTTGTCTGACAATGGTACACCTTGTTTACTGTAGCATTCACTACATCCTGACCTGCTGAATATAGCTTTGTATCTGTAACCTGAACAGTAATCCAGGCCATCGTTTTTGGAGATGGTTCCCCTGCACCCTAGTGGCAGGGGTGTACAGTTAGAAGTTGTGTGACTGAAGAGTGCTGGAGCAGGGCTCTGTTCTGAGCTTTGCTATTGGTTAACTGGTTAATCCATTGAAATTTGTTTGCTCTTGTTTGCTATTGTCATATTTAAGTGTGTATCTGTTCACATGTGTTACACTGACCTAAATAGAATTTAAATATCTTTAGCATAGTCTGGTTAAAGGCTTTGTTGCAGTCACATCTGTTTGTGTGATTCTTGTGTTTCCTGGTATACCATATAGTGTTGTCCAGGGACTGCCTGCACTTACTGGGAGTAGGTGAACTGGTTGGCACTGGTCTTCCCTAGGATGTTGAGCTCAGAGCTCAGGGACAAGGGTTGATCGGTCACACCCAATTTTCCTATTATACCATCGGTGTTGTGATATATAAACCCAGCATGTGAATGGCTTTGTGCAGTTTTAACACTTTGAGAGGTATCCCAGTTGCATGTCTTTCCCTTACCTGCACTCCTGTGTGAGTGAGGCCCTCACCTGCAGGTGATGTCTTGATGTTATCCAGCCATACTCACACCTATAGGTGCTATCCTCAGATGGTACCCACTCCACTATCCCTGACCTCTCTTCCACAGATGCTGATAACCATGGATGGACAATTTCCTGTGCTTTCATGTGCTTTCACATACTAGTCCAGTTGACATGGGCATCCTAACACAGTGTAGCCACTTCGTTATGAGCGCAGACAACTGTGTGCTACTACCACCTAGGAACCCAATATTTGAGAGATGCAATCACATCAAGAGCCTGAAATCCTTGCTGTCTCAGTCATGTGACAGTACATTACTGACATACCACAATGCTTTGCCAGAAATGGACAAAATCATCTCCCTCAAGGTAGGATAAACCTCTGTGGTGGACAACAGCAATACACACATTCCATAATAGATGGAAATAATTGCTGGACAGGGCCAAGAAGAAGCAGGTGCCAAATTGGAAGCAATGTCACCTTTGTCTGAACAAGCAAATAAGGTCACAGGTGGATTACCCTAAGGCTAACTTTGAGTGAAAATTGGACACATACACCAAGGCCAATCACAAGGCCTTCCTCACATATGTCTGAAATCTCAGAGGCAACACCCAAATCTTCTCTGTAGTGGTGGTCAATAACATCACATAAACATTCAGTGTAGATATAGCCAACCTGCTGCAGACAGGTTAGGTGTAAACATCACCCCCTGTCCCCCCATCAGTACACATGGACATGCACAGCACCTGCCCCCTCTCCTCATCAAGAAGCAGGTCCATAATGACCTCTCAAAGGCAACAAACTGAAGTCTCCATGGGACCTGATACCATCCCTGGCTGCATCCTACATGAACTCAGGCATGAGCTCTCAGCTCCATTACACAGTGTAGTCAACCACAGCCGGAGCACCAGAATTATCTCATCTGCACAGAGCACAGCCACTGTCATCCCTGTACACAAAGGTGGAGCAGTCCACTGACCCAGCCAATCATGTGCGCATCAGCATAACTAGCCTGATCTGCAAAGGCATGGAAGGCATTATCAAGGACCTTATAAACAGGGACATTGGCAACCTCAAAATGCTTGAGCCCACACAATGTGGTATTGTCAAAGGGTGATCAGGCCTGTTAAATCTGTCTGACTTCTTACAGAGCGGTGTACCCCAAGGATCAGTCTGGGGGCCTCTACTGTTTGAGATATAAGTTTTTGAGGTTCAAGACAAAACCAGTGGTCTGTGGCTGACCAGGTTTACAGATGATGGCAAGCTGGCCACTGTCTTACATTCCCCTACTGATGTGAGCATCCACCAAGAGACCCTTACCCAAATTAATGACTGGTGCTAGAAGCATTGCATCAAACTGAATGCCAGGAGATGCATCATTTTCCCTGTTGTGATAAATGTCATCCACACTAATTATGATAGTAATAACAAAGTACTGAGCATGCAATCAGGTGTGAGGCGACTTGTGCACCAAGGATGATAGCAACCTGACAGTTTCCCACCGTGTTGGCACCATTATACGGAAGGCTGTCTACATGGCCCACCTCACAAATATGGGTATGTCATCCAGGAATCAGGAGACCACAACATACCTGTACTCCACCCTTTTCAGACCCATTACCGAGTACAGTGGTTCCTTTGACATGTACCTTGCCAAGCAAATGCAGCAGTTGCAGAGACCACAGAGGTTCCTGACCAGGCAAATCCAGGGTCTGCAACACCCATCCTATACAGATAGGCTGAAAGCCCTGTCCCTGTATTCAGTTTCATACAGGCTGTTTATAGGCGATCTGTGTCTGGTATACAAGGCCATTTCCAAACCAGCCTTGATGACATTTATGCATATCCATAAGACAAACCTCACTCATACAACAAGCATGCAAGGCTCGCACATGAATAGTACTAGTTGGTGAGATAGTTTAGTGTCCCCCACAATACACTGTCTGTAAAATACACTCCCTCTCCATCTCTAGTAGAGCACCTCTATAGCCCTCTTGAAGAAGAAGCTGGATGACTGCATAGGAAACAGAAAATACATCCCTGGGATCTCGTGTGGGTCCCAGCTGGACAGGGGAAACAGGTGCTGATTTTGAAGGGACATGGGCAAAAGTCTGGGCTAGGCTTATGAGGGCATCCAGGCCAATAGCCAAGTATTATACTATGAACCTATGCACCTAGTACTTTAATGTTTCCTGTATGTATTGTCCTGCAATGTTGTCTGAAAGGAATCCTTGTGAATCTGAACTGTGTAGGTACTGCACTGATAGAGTATTCTCTTGTTGTTAAACCTTGCCATTGTGTCTGGTCTGTAAAGCAGTAAGTCAGCTTTTACAGTACTTGCATGTGCACTTGGTAACACTGTATAGCTCACTCCAATAGCCTTGGTCTTGGTTAAACTTATCATTTTCCTAATAGGCCCATCATACAGTAGGATTTGTCACCCTTTGGTGAGGGCATAACAGTAGCTGTTAAAGAGATGGATTGTGGCAGTCAGAGCTACCTTAAAGTCTGGCCTGAGGGTCCCTAGGTAGCAAAGTTGTGCCAGACTTTACCAGGGGTGTGTGTGTGTGTGTGTGTGTGTGTGTGTGTGTGTGTGTGTGTGTGTGTGTGTGTGTGTGTGTGTGTGTGTGTGTGTGTGTGTGTGTGTGTGTGTGTGTGTGTGTGTGTGTGTGTGTGTGTGTGTGTGTGTGTTTGTATCGGCAAACATTATACTGCAGGGTATTAATTTGCATATGTTGTCTTCCCCTCACAACTGAATACGGGGATTGGTGTCTCTCCCCCTCACAACCTGATGTCAATGTCTTAGTGGACTCTGGTGATGATGGTGGTCATAGTGAGGCACAGGTGTGGTTGTTGGGGGCTGAATCTGTGCCAGTGGTTGGTATCCCACTTTCACTCACAATGTCCCCGCACACAGTCAGTATGCCTGCACATACCCAGTCCCCAGCAGCCACAGATAATGGACAGTTGGAGGGTGGTGGTATGGAACAGGCTAGTGTGGTGACTATGGCAAGTGTGAGTGTAGATACTAGCCATAGCCAGAGAGCAGGCGAGGTCACACACAGGCAGATGGACAGGGTGCTTGATGGAGGACTGCTGCCCATCAAGCCCCTGTTGCAAGATTCACAGCAGGTGTCATCAGATGCATGTTACAGTGCCTCATAGAGCCACAGGTGCCTACTGACCGCAACACCAGACAAATGATCAGGGTCATGAATGCAGCACTTCCTGCCATGCGTGACTACCTCCACTGCATTTGTGATGCCATATGTCATTTTGCTAATGTCGTGGATAGACGGTGGGGTGAGACATTGTTCATAGGTTCATAGGTTCATACTAGGCTATCTGCCCGAGGGCATTTATAAGCCTAGCCCATAGTTTTGTGGCTTACGCCACCCCTTTAGTTTGGAGAAACTATGCCCATTATTTTGCTGTGCCTCTGTCGAGCAGTGACACTGAGGTAACCCCTGGGGTGTATCTGCGATCTCCCATCCATTGGTCAAGATTCCTCTTGAACAAGGCCAGCGAGGTGCTCTGCCTCACATAAACCGGGATTTTGTTCCACAGCATAGGGAGTCTTTGGGTGATGAATCTATCCCTCCAGCACATCCTATTAATAACCGTGTTGAGGTTTAAGTCTCTCGCCCTTGTGGCTCTGAGGGATCTGGATTTTTTGAGATGAAGCATGTTCATCAAATCTGGGTTTGACATGGCCTTGTATGTCAGGCACAGGTCACCTCTGAGCAAGCGGTAAGCAACTGAATATAACTGGAGTTCTTTCAGTCGGGCAGCATAAGACAGATTTTTGAGACCCTTTATCCTTTTGGTGAGGAACTTTTGTGGCCTCTCCAGCTGCTGCAAGTGTCGGGTCAGATACATTCCGAATGGGGCATTGTACTCGATCATTGGTCTGATGAGTATAGGGAGACTATGACCTCCCTTGATCTAGATGTGAAACCCTTCATGATGAGGTGGGCAATGTAGAAGGTCTTCCTAACTACTTTAGCAATATGAGTGTCGAATGAAAGGCTACTGTCAACCTGGGTTCCCAGGTCCCTGATAACTTCTTCTGTGATCAGGGGATTGCCACCTATATGGTAGCTAGGGGTAACCTTATTTTTCCCGAAGGGTATGACTATGCATTTCTTGGCATTTAACTTTAGGCCATGGCTCTGGCACCAGTTATCTGTTTCTGTGAGACCCTTTTAAAGGATATCTGTGTCGGATGTGTTTTCAACTACAGCACCCAGTTTGCAGTCATCTGCAAACTTTGTCAGCCATAACCCTCCTGTGTTTGCTTGTACTTCAGAAAAGTAGATGCCAAACAAGAGTGGGCCCAGGACTGAGCCCTGTGGGACACCACTTGTGACAGGCTTTGAGTCTGACATGGCGCTAGCAACTCTGACCCTGTGGGTTCTGTCACTCAGCCAGTTTGCAACCCATCTTGTAATGTATGGGTTTACATTTAAGTTGATGAGTTTTTCAATGATACCCGAGTGAGGTATTGTATCGAAAGCCTTCGCCAGGTCTAGGTAGGCTGTATGGACTGCCTTTCCCTCATCAATGGCCTTGGTGACTGTTTTGAAAAAGTCAACCAAGTTTAAAAGGCATGATCTGCCTTTGACAAAGCCAAACTGGGTTGGATCCAAAGTCTGCAAATTCCCTACGTCTTTATTTATGAGATCCATTATGATCCTCTCCATGGCTTTGCAGATAAGGCTTGTCAAGCTAATGGGACGGTAATTTCCAGGGTCGGTGGAGGCACCGCCTTTGTGGAGTGGGACCACAGTCGCTGCGCCACTCCTGGGTACGTATCCGGAGGTGAGACTAAGATTAAACAGCTGTCCTAACTGTGGGTTTAATTCCTCATTGAGTTCATGGAGCACACAGCTGGGGACACCATCAGGTCCCATGGATGCTGTGTTCTTTGCCTTGGAGAGAGCAGTTCCCACCTGGGCGTTAGAGATGTTTGGGGGGCTACAATCATTTGGTATAGATATCTCTCCTTTTGGGGGGGAGGGGGAGGGAGAAGTTTGCACTGAACCTGTCAGCCAGTATGTTGGCAATGTCTGTAGGATCAGTAATCTTCACATCATTTTGAACTAATTCTGAGCATATCTGGGAGTTTCCTCCTAGGTTTCTGACATAGCTAAAGAATGCCTTATGGTTGTCTTTAGAGTCCTTAGCTATTTTTTTCTCAAAATTAGCTTTGGATGATTTTATGAGAGCTCTTAGCTTTTTACTTATAGTGATCAGAGGTGTCTTACCTTTTAAGGATTTTGCTCTATCTTGTAGTAGCTTTCTCCTTTTGTTGTAGAGTTTGTTTATGGCTGGGGTCCACCAGACTGGACGCTTGCCTTTGGTACAAAGAGTCTTTGTTTTGCTTGGGATTGGCTGATCCATGCAGCCCTGCAGGTGCTGGTAGAAGGCACTTGTAAGTGATTCAGCGGTTTGAGTAATGTTTACCGCCGGCTCAGGGGCCTTAAAGGAGACCACACTAGTCTTTAGAAGTGTGAAGTCAGCTTTCAAGAAGTTCTTTACTGTGGTCTTTTTCATTTCGGGTGGGGGCGGGATGAGGACCTCCAGCGAGATTAGTTTGTGATCTGATCTCACCAGTGAGGGGTATACTTCTGGCATTGAACATTGTGCTCCCATATTCGTGATGATGAGATCAAGTATGTTTTCTCCTCTTGTGGGGATGGTGACTAGTTGTTCCATGGCATTTGAGTTTATGAATTCCAGGAACTTCTGGGCTAGAGTGTTTGGGCTTGAGTAGTGATCCCAGTCTATATTAGGGTAGTTGAAGTCACCTAGTATGATGGTGTTTGGAGATACATTTATCCCCTCCAGTGTTTTCAGGAAGGCCATGTGAGGTTCCTGAGTTTGCGAGGGTGGCCTGTAACATGCTACAAATTGCAGAGCAGTCTTGCCTATGGTTAATTGCACCTGGATGGTTTCCGATGCATCGTGCGTTGCCACCAATCTTGAGGTGTGGGTGTCCTTGATGAATATGGATACCCCTCCTCCTTTCTTGGTATTGTCCGGGTTTTGGGGCCGGAACGCATGATATGAGGTAAAACCTGATAGTGCTGGGTGCTCTCAGGAGCCTTGAACCAGGTTTCTGTCACAGGACAGACATCGATGTTCTCCATACTGAGAAGGGCCTCGAGTGCATGCATCTTGAGGTTGAGACTTCTGGCATTGAGCAGCATTACCCTTAGTTTTTTTTCTTTGTTGTGTTCTAGGGTGGTAGGTTTAGAATTTGAGCCTTGCCTAAAAAAGGCACTATGGGGGTGGCAAGAGCCTTTGCCAAAATCCGGAATCCCAGGGGTGACAAGTGCAAGCCGTCCCTTGTGAAGCAGCGTGGCTTGTCCAGCATGTCATCCCAGGCAGACAGACATTGGATCCCCTTTGAATGACACCAGAGTTTAAGCCAATTGTTAAAGCTGATCATCTTATCTCTGTATTGTGGCATCATTCTTGGTGAAGGTAGGATACTGCTCAAGGTCAGGGTCATACCTGCCTGGGCTACATAATCAGAGAGCTCCTCTATGTCTCTTTTCATGTAGTCCAAGGAGGTACGTCTCAGGTCGTTAACACCAGCGTGGACAATGATTGAGTCGTACTTGTACCTGCTGTTGAGAGACCTGAGTGCATGCATTATGTGGTGGATTCTAGCACCCGACAGGCAGCTTACTGTGACCTTCTCCTTACTCAGTCTGGTGAGCGGGACGTCAGTGTGTCTGACTATGGAGTCACCAATGACTAATGTGTCTGGCATTGTGTTTGGCCTTAAGGGCTGTGACTGCTTGACACTCTGACTGTGTGGTCTGTGTGTTGCAGGTGTTGTGTTCTGAGGTGGTAGTTGTTTGGGTGTCTGCTTTGGTGGCCTCTGCTGTTTTGGTAGATTTTTGATCACTGCTTTAATGTGCATTGTCTGTGCTTGAGCATGTTGTGGGAGTAGGGCGTCAGCCACGTGGATGTAGTTCAGTAACAAGATCAGCTGAGAGCCCACGTGGTTGTGCACATTCCCCCTCCTGTAGTGGCAGTACCACCAGCACTATCGAAAGGGAGGGTGCTGTCCACACCACACCGGAGCAGGCCATGGGCATGTGGTCCTGACCAGTCCTGTCAGGGATGCAGATCCAGCAGACAGCATTCACCATCAGGGAGTAGAACTGCATCTGGCCTTGGGCCTGGTGGTGCCAATGAGACTCCTGACAGAAACAGTTCCCGTGTCCCTGGTGGGAGACAGTGAAATGTACACCTGCCATGTATGGTCCACAGCTGTCCAACATAGCCCTGTGTAGGGCAACCACATAGCTTGATTGTGTGCATACAAACACTCCCACATCTCTATCACAGGCCAGTCACCACCAGACATGCACAGCTCCTCTGCATGGCCCAGTTGAACACCACCTCTCCAGACACACACACACACACACACACACACACACACGCACACACACAATGTCAACCATATGGCCCAGCCTAGGCATCTGGCAATCCCACACCACACCCTGTGCATGCCACATCCCTGTTATCCATACCATCAATGTAGGGACATGCTAATATGGGTCAGATGCACAGGATGAATATAGTACAGTGTAGTAATTTAATGCTGTGTAAGGTGCTGTCTGCTGGTAATAGTTATGGGTACACGTTAGCCATGATGCATTATTGTTGTTAGTACTGCTGAGAATAGAACCCCCACCTATTTAGTTATTTGTGCTATACTGTTATGTGGTTATTGCATGCACCACGGAGCTTATAGGACTGAGAGCTGTCTGAAGGTACTTCTAAGGTGAATGCATCAGCAGGACTGCTAACAGGGTACTGGGAAATGTTGTGGGTGGGAAAGTCCTCAAAATGCTTCATCCTACAAGCATACACACTTACAAATACCTTTACACACACACACACACACACACACACACACACACACACACACACACACACACACACACACACACACACACACACACACACACACACACACACACACACACACACACACACACTGCTGCATGGGGACAAGCATTGAAGCACACATGCGAATAGAGTTGACACTTCTCAGAGTAGATGACCTACCCATCTATTTATGTTCAATACACAGTGATATGACCATTGCATGCACCACAGTGGCTTTGTGTTAGAAACTGCGTAACTGTGCTTGTAAGGTGGATGGCATCTGTATGGACTAAAACTAGGTTGGCACTGGAGGTGTTCACAGGGTGGAAGAGGCACACAAAATGATATAGCCATCTTATACACACAGTAAAGACAGCCACATGGGATGTGCATGCAGAAACACAAACACAGTTGCCAATAGATGTATTAGTAACCCTACGTATCCACTTGTATGTACTATAGTGCTACATACACATAACATGCCCCACATAGATTATATGCCTGGGGCATAACCAACAACCTCTTACAACAAGTAATCTTGGGAATGCCTTCATGGATGGTGGGATAACCCACCAGAAATAGTGACTGGTCTCATCTACTGCTCCTACAAACCTGGACAAGTGACAGAGTAACAGACTTTGTATCAACATGATGTTTCAGTCAGGTACGATGTCTGATGCTGACATATGTATCACTATGGTAACTGTGACATATTTGGCAATGATATCTGTTAAATAAAATCAAGAATTCAATACACAGGAGGTTCAGGTTCAAAAGTTTACTAGTGTACACCAGGAGGATAAAAACGTACAAGTACAGAATTTTGTCTAACATGAAACAGGAAGAACACAATTTTATATAGTCTTTACATTCAAGCTGTGCCCACCTTACTGACGTGGTATGTCACAGGGTATCTACATCACTTTAGCTTACAGTCCTCTATTCATAAAAACTGCTGATGCTGTATATTTTAAGAACGTTTTCCTCTGGTAACAATACGGCCTTGCTATCTACCTGGTCAGACATAATGTCTTTCTGTAAAGTTACTTCTTCAAGGTTTCACACCAGTTTGTATACAATAGCAGATTCAATCTTCTAATACACATCTTTGTTCACTGTAACACTTTCCCACCAGCTGCATGCTATCTTAGTAACACATAAAGACCAAATCATCCCAGCAGGAAAGAGCAGAAGATTTCATTATTTCACATATTTAATTTCCTGACCCAGCAGATAATCACTTGTGAAAAGCATAAACATTAAAACTTGCTAAGCTAGCAACTGCCAGGGTCGGAGGTCAATTTGCTACAAGCCACACTGCAGTTTCAAAACTACTTGCATTTACACATGAATTCAGCCTTTTTGTTATATCATTAATAGAATAAAATGCATTACATACTACTTTGCTTTTAAACTAGTGTTTCACATATATTTAAATGCATATTTTTCTAACATTTTCCCTCCTTTTAATACTTTTTATTCTATTTTGAAGTATGCATAGTGTCATTTCATCTCCCAACCTCTTCCACTAAGGATTTTCAGCTAGGTGAGTCATTTGATCTATACTTCAAAAAAAATGTCATCTGAGATCAATTTTTCAATCTCAATATCTTGATACAAAGTTTCAGTAACAGATACATCAATAAAATCTTTGATTAGTCTTTTCATGCAGGGAATTCCACAGCAAACACATGCTCCTATTAGGAGTATACCCACACAAATGGCAATCAGAATATTCATTAGGATGAAACCCCACCCCCCGAATAGATTCTGGAAAAAGTCCGTCAGTGGGTTTGGTCCTGGTTCAGTCATGGCTGATACTTGCTGAATTACCTCTAGGTGATTGTTAATTTCATGCCTATTGTCTGGTATATACGCACAGCATTCTTCTTTGATAAGCGCACACGTACCACCTCTCGTCGCTAGGGTGAAGTCAAGAGCCATTCAATTTTGTAGCACAATAGTTCTCATTGAATTCATTTCATCAGTCACCAGTTCTAGGGCAGAGAAAGTCGCATTACTCATTACTTCGAGAAGTTTCAACAACTTCCTCAGCTCCCAGATCGATTTGACTGCTCCATATGCTGGGAATATTCCTGCCCAAGATATAACACTGTCACTCAAGTCCATATGAGTCAATTTACTTTTGTCTTTCACGTTATTATGGTCTTTCCAGCCAGCTTCGATCCGTCCAACTGGATTTACAGGTTTCTCAACTGGACCTTCAGGTTTTCGGGCTGCTTCTCTCACGTTTCATATCTTACCCAAAGGTAATTCTGCAGTATGTCTTATTGCTGGAACCAGATAACCCAAAAAACAACTGCCGGACCAATTCACAGGTAACCATTTATATGCCTTTTTCCCACAAATAAAATAACAGTTTTCTACTTTAGTACTAATACGCATTAACCCTGCATGAAACATTTTCTGATCTATAACTGACAATTGTTTAAACAAAACAGGATTCTTGCGAATGTCATTCATGGTTGTTTTCAGTGAGTTCAAATATGAGTCATAATTAGTATTGCAAAGAATATTGCCATTGCTATTCTTAATATAACAACGGTAAGATATGGTTATATTACAATTGCTCCAGCCCACCTGGAGAGTATCATTTTTGTAAAAACATACAATTCCTTTTTGTGTGACAGGTAAAAATAAAGCTATTTTGTCCTGTGATCTCACAGTTCCTGTATCAAAGAGTAAATTTTCCCAAGTCTCATTTATCCCCAAGGGGACAGCGGACATTATCAGTCCTCCATATGCTGTTGGTATAGCTGTACAAACCCAGCAATTTGAAATGTTCATAGTCTCTGCATATACACGCTTCATGGCTAGGTATGTGTTAAAATTTGGATGCCAGTCTATAGACGTTTCGTCACGCCTTCCCACTTTCACTTGTGTGGTTGAGTGCAGGATAAACCACAACAAGAGGAAAATTGTCACAATTACAGTCAATAAATGTATACTCAACAAAATGATTATGCAACATCTCTGGGGTTGATCTAAATTTCTATTCGCTTTGTTTTTGTCCATCTTGGTCTTGTATATCAGTCACAAAGTTTTTATCAAGTTGAAAGTTCTTTACAGGTTTGCAGTGTGTCAAATGAACCCAGGATGTCCTCTCAGCCACTCTGACTGCAGTAGGCATTGCCAACAGTACCTGGTATGGCCCTTCCCACTTTGGACTCGCCCAGTTCTTCCTTTTCGTCACTTTCAGCCAAACCCATGTCCCGGGGGCCAAAACTGCTTCCACCGGTCTGGTCTGTTCCTTATCTGAAAAAGAGTTAAACTGCAAAACAGATTTATTTGTTAACAGTTTCCTCATATAACTAGCTAATGAACTGTCAGCCTCTTGTTCTGTGGGCATGAGAGCTTTCCACTGAGGCACATAATATGCTCTCCCAAAAATCATTTCAAAGGGAGTCAAACCCTTCACATTTGGAACCGTTCTCATACTCAGCAGTGCTAAAGGCAGACAGTGTATCCAATTCTTTCGGGTCTCTTCAACTAACTTCCTAAGTTTATTCTTAAGGGTACCATTGTACCTTTCCACCAGTCCCGCTGACTGTGGGTGGTAGGCACAATGGTTCTTTAAGGAGATACCAAAAAATCTCCCAAGTTGCTGAATTGTCTGGTTCACAAAATGTGTGCCATTGTCACTATAAATCCTTTCCGGAATGCCAAATCTAGGGATTACTTCTTTTATCAGGGCTTTCACCACTGTTGCTGCATCCGGATTTTTGGTTGGAAAAGCTTCTACCCATTTAGAAAACATATCTACGATGACTAAACAATATCTCTTCCCTTCACACTTACTCAATTCTATGAAATCCATACAAATAGTATGGAACGGATAAGGTGGTATAGGAAAACTTCCTTGCTTAGGTTTAAATGCCCCTTGTGCATGATGCTTGTTACAAGTATGACAAGCTGCACAAAATTTTTTTGTATAATTTGTGAATCCGTATGTTTGGAATGTTCGGTTTACTAACTGTACCATCCTCCCTGTTGAGACATGGCACTGCCCATAGCTCAACAAAGCTGCATATCTAAATAAATTAGATGGCAATATTGACAGTCCATTTTCAAGAATTGCACCTTGTTTTTGCCATTTCTGTTTTTCTGCTTTTGTAGTAAGCGTCCATTGTCTTTAACATGTCTAAATCTAAAATCTCAGAGGGTTGTAATTCCTCATTCAAAAGTAAAGTTTCTGAGTCTGAGGCTGCTTGCTTTGCAGCTGCATCAGCTCGTGCATTGCCTTTTGAAATCTTATCATGTTGTTTTGTATGAGCTACACATTTACAAATAGCTACTTTGGTAGGTAACTGAATAGATTCTAATAATTCCAAAATAAATTGCGCATGATTAATTGGTTTTCCACTAGATGTTACCATTCCTCTATTTTTCCATTGTTGTGCAAATACATGTACTGTAGAAAAAGCATACTGACTTTCAGTATATATGTTTACACATTTGTCTTTTGCTAAAGTACATGCCCGTGTCAAAGCTATCAATTCTGCTGCTTGTGCAGATAAGATATGTGGTAAGGATTGGGCTTCTAGAATTTCAGTGTCTGTAACTACTGCATACCCCACTAGATTCTTTCCTGTAGGGCCCCTTCTGCATGAGCCGTCCATGTAATATGTCACCTCGGCATCATCCAAGGGCATATCTGTGAGATCTTGTCTAGGCAAGGCTAACTGTTCAATTTCCTGCAGGCAGCTGTGCGGTGTGCCATCCGCATGAGTTGGAAGTAATGTTGATGGATTTAATGTCGTACATCGTTCAATTGTCACATGAGGTTGGCTCAGCAGTATAGTCATACATGAAAGATGTCTAGCAGGAGAAAGATATGCTACTTTTTCTTGCAGTAAAATTATTGTGACTGCATGAGGCACTCTCAGTGTGAGAGGGTGGAATAACACCACTGAGGCCGAAGCCTGTACTGCCATTGCAGCTGCAACTACTGCCTGTACACAGTGAGGCAAAGATCACACCACTGGGTCTAACTGCGATGAATAATAGGCTATGTGGCGTTGCTTATCCCCATATTGTTGCGTCAGCACTGACGTCATATATCCTTGTTTACAATCTATGGTTTGAAAGAACCATTTGTGATAATTTGGGAGTCCTAAAACTAATGAAGAAGCTATTAACTGTTTCAACATGCAGAAAGCCGTTTCTGCTTCGGTTGTCCATTGTAACAAATCTTGTGCTGCCATTGGCATTTTATATATCAAGTCAGTCAGTGGAGCAGATTCCAAAGCATAATTTGGAATCCAACTCCGAAATAAATTAGTTGTACCCAAGAAGGACATCATTTCCTTCTTGGTTGCTGGTTTGGGTGCTTGCAAAATTGCTGTTTTTCTTTCCTCGTCTAATATTCTACCTTCATTGGATATCACATATCCTAGGTATCTAACTTGTTTTTACCACAGTTGTAACTTACTTTTGTTTACTTTGTGCCCTTGTGCCGCTAAAAATTTAAATAACGCTACAGTAACCTCCCTGCATTGTTGCTGGGTGGAGGCTGCTAGCAAGATGTCATCTACGTAAAGTAGAATCTGACTACCTCCCAGTGGGGTAAACCCTGCCAGGTTGCTAGCCATTTCTTGTGCAAATATTGTTGGGCTCTCACAATATCCCTGTGGTAGTCGAGTATATGTATACCTTTTACCCTGAAATGTAAATGCAAACCAATATTGACTATCAGGATGTATAGGTATCGAAAAGAAAGCATTACTGATATCTACCACAGAGAAATATTTTGTTGCGGTTTTAAATCGTTTAGCAAAGTGTGTGGGTCTGGCACCGTAGGTGCTCTGGGTATTACTGCATTATTCACAGCTTGTAAATCTTGAACCATTCGCCATTCCCCGTTTGCCTTTTTAACAGGAAATAGGGGTGTATTACATGGTGAATCAGGAGATTCTACCAGTACTCCTTCTTTGAGTAATGCTGCTATTATAGTCTTGATTCCTATTTCTGCATCTTTTCTCAAAGGATATTGTCTTTTCTGTGGTCTAAATGCGGATTTTGGTGTGATTGCAACTGGTCCTGCTGTTCGAATAAGTCCTACATCTGACTTTCCTGTTGACCAAAGAGTCGTTGGAATTTTACATAAAGCTTTTTCTTCTTCTAATAAAAATGCTATTCAGCTGTCCTCGCTGGATTGCAAGTGAACAGCTGGATGTGTCTGTGTCAACCAATTCAGTTTTTGTTTCTGTATCCCTTGTTCTGACAGTTCTAAGTCAGTCTGTTTCTCCCATCTTGTCACCTTTTCTCCTAAGTCTGCCCATTTTACATTTTTATTCTTTGTCAAGCTGACATGTGGCAATTGATTTGATCTGTACAGTGCAAGGAATTCTTGAGATAATGAACAGCTAACTACACTGTTCACCTCAGTATCCCAATACAAAGTACGCAATACTAATCTAGTTGCATGATTTCTGAACAATTCTTGCTCATACTCTCTATCAGGTCCTGGTGTAGTACAGTAGTATAGAGTACAGTGTAACAAATACTGTTGATCCGTGTCAAGGGAGGGGGTTTTACTGATGGCTATGTTCATCAGTTCCTCGGTTACTGCCCCTGGACCAGTCGTAACTAGGTCCTGGCTGTACCAGTAAAAAGTTTCATCCTCCAATCGCACCACAAAGGTATCCATTTGTCTCTACGCCTCCATACCTTGTACAGTTGGAACTACTGCTATGCCAGATATCTGCATAAGGTCCCTGCCCAATAGGTTCACTGGATACTTTGGAGAAACAACAATTTTACTTCTTTGGGTCATACCTGAAACAGGGTCAGTTATTGCTATATCATGGGAAAGTGGTTCCCTGTATAGCTGTCCATTTGCAGCTTTTACCAGTATATAGTCAGGTGATTCGGAATGTTCTGGTAACTTGGAGGGGTGTATCAGGGTCCATGATGCTCCTGAGTCACACAGGAATTTAACTTCCCTTCCCTTCACCAGAAGTGTAACTTCCGGTTTCGTATCTGCTAAGTAGAGCTCTAAGCTCAATAATGCTAAATCCAAAATTTCACTTTCTTCATCCTCCATATCTACTTGCACTTCCTCTATTCCTTCTATCACATTTACATTTGTTTTCTGTTTATTAACTTCTCCTGATGATTTCTGACTTTTGCATGATGTATCTTCACTATCCTATAGTCAGTCCTCATCTCCCTTATCCTCTGTAATTACCTTTTTATTCTGCTTACAATCCCTTGCTAGAGGTCCCTTTTTCCCACACTTGAAGCATTCACCTCTCTTTTTCCTCTCTTCAAAATCTTCTGATCATTTGTCAGACTGTTTATTTCCCTGGGCATTCTTCTTGCCCTTTTTACCTGACTGTAACACAAATACTTCAGCTCCGTCTTCAGCAGTAAAGACTTGCGCCTTCTTTTCTTTTTGCTATTGAAGTGTCTTTCAGCATGTCTAGCATATTCAAGTAATGCTTGTAGCCTACCTGTTCGATGGTCTATCATATGCTTCGTAATGAAGCTACTAATAAGTGCAATGCAACCTTTTAGAAATGCATTTTTTAATTGTTGTTCATACGGGGAATCATTTGTTTGGTTTTCAGGAACTGTCATACCACTATGATTATTAAAACATTCCAATAATCTAGCATAGTACCCATCTATTGTCTCATTTTCCTGTTGTATGCATTGATTAATGCAAGTCCAGTCTGCTCTAGGTTTCCATTTCTCAGAGATTCGGTCTGTAAGACCTTTCACTCTGTTGTCTAACTCTGCATCACTATGTGGAAGTGGTTTGAACTCTGCATTACGAGGATTCCAGGTGCCACAAATCATGTGCCAATCTGGACCTATAATTTGTCTTACTACTTTTTCTTCTTCTTCCCCATTCAAGTGGTAACTCAACCTCATGCCTTGTAAATCTTCTAAAAATTTTGTAAAATTAACTTTCGGATGGGGGATTCCCTCAGTAGCTTTCCGGATATCCTCCGGTGTCCATGGTCTATATACTAAGAGTGTTGGGTCCTGCCCTTCCTGTCCTGCCTGAGGATTTGAGGCATCTATAAGTGGGCATATTTCTTCCTCACTCTCATCCTGTAGGTTTCTCTCTATTTGATACGATTCTGTGTCCCTATGTATTTTACGTGTCCGGGACCTAGTTTCAATAGGATCTCTAACAAATGGTTGTGTTCTTGCTGAGACTTCAGGATAACGCGGAGGCAGACCAGCCTGTCCACTCGCTTCATATCCTGAAAAGGGTAGAGGAGGAGGAGGCAAGGGAGGAGGAGCTGTTGCTATTACTAAGTTATTATCTTCTTTGTCTAAAAATAATGTTTTCGAATTTTTAATCTTCTGTTCTCTCCGATTTGCTTCCTCAATCCTCCTGTGTGCCTGAGGAATACCTAATTGGCATTGCTTTTTTGCCTGACCTCCCACATCGGATTTAAGTTGCTTAAGGAGTTTAACTAGTGAAGCTTTATCTAGTTTACCATCAAATTCATATTTGTTAACCCATTTCGCATAATACCTAATGTTATCGGAACGTTGTGATTGCATGTATTTTGCATCTTCGGTTAGCGGCGGATCTCGCGATGTTTTAGTGCACTGGTTTCCCATGGTAAAAAAAAATGTTACGTAACCCTTCTTATTACGTGATATCAAGAGTTCAGTTCCTTTTCACAGTTTATCTAGAATAACTGCCTACCTTATTCTGTTACCCTGATCTATGACCAAATATACAGCACTTCCTTTTGTCCCTGATCTGCATAACAAATCTTGACAACAATATACTGTAACGTAGTCCCTGATCTAAAACAGAAAAAAGGCAAAATCTTCCTACCTGAGCCTTCGGTATTGAGTCGTCCAGGATCCGCTCTTCGGCCACAGATCAGAAAGTGGCCAGCCTCTTTAAACGACAATTCAGTTGGAGGTCTTTTCACCCAAGAAGAATTGTTTCGGTAACTTCTCCTGCGCAGTATTAGACCACCGGTAGACTCTGATCTGCAGCTGTCCGAGGGATTTCCGGCTAAGAAGGACCAAACTGTTAAATAAAATCAAGAATTCAATACACAGGAGGTTCAGGTTCAAAAGTTTACTAGTGTACACCAGGAGGCAAAAAACGTACAAGTACAGAATTTTGTCTAACATGAAACAGGAAGCACACAATTTTATATAGTCTTTACATTCAAGCTGTGCCCACCTTACTGACGTGGTATGTCTCAGGGCATCTACATCACTTTAGCTTACAGTCCTCTATTCATAAAAACGGCTGATGCTGTATATTTTAAAAAAGTTTTCCTCTGGTAACAAAATGGCCTTGCTATCCACCTGGTCAGACATAATGTCTTTCTGTAAAGTTAGTTCTTCAAGGTTTCACACCAGTTCGAATACAATAGCAGATTCAATCTTCTAATACACATCTTTGTTCACTCTAACACTTTCCCACCAGCTGCATGCTATCTTAGTAACACATATACAAGGCCAAATCATCCCAGCAGGAAAGAGCAGAAGATTTCATTATTTCACAT